>NW_020954720.1:1817229-1821643 GCF_900497805.2 Vombatus ursinus
ATCTATCTATCTATCTATCTATCTATCTATCTATCTATCTATCTATCATCTATCTTCCTTTGCCTTCCCCCACATTGAGAAGTATCTCCTTTAAAGAAGGATAGGAAAAATCGTGGATTGCGTATGAGGAAGAAGAGAGGGATTCAGCAAGTTTATTCAGTCTTCATTTTAACTGAATTTCACTAGTATAAAAGTGTTGGAGGTGAAGATGAAGTGAGTTAAAAGGCTACAGCCCTCTTTCTCCCTTAAGATACTTCCTTTTCATTCCCTCCTTCCCCGAGGATGACTCTGTCCATATAATATTTGTAAGCTTAAAAATAAACATTTGATCAAGTGTTTGTGTAGGCAAAAGAAATCAAGATAGGACTAACAAGAATGGCATAAAACAGGCCTAAAAAGCAGGTTCACTTTGCTTTATGCAGAGATCCTGAAAAGGGTGTATATTAGATTGAATAAAATTTTGTTATCTCAGGGAAAATTCATTATCTAAATGAATTATAAAATTTATCTTTTACACACTTCAAGAAACCTCAGACACTCACTAGCTGTATGATTTGGGGCAAGTCACTTAACTTTTCTCAGCCTCAGTTTCCTCATCCATAAAATGGGGTTACAATAGTATTTATCTCATGGACTTATTTTGAGAATCAAATGAGATAATACATGCAAACTTCTTTAAATTCTATGTAAATCTTAGCTATTTTTGTTGTTATTTAAAAAAAACCTTCTTGTAAAGTGAAATATCCCTCATTAAATTGTTTTTCTAAATCTGAATAGTTCATCCTACTGATAAAGGATGAAATATAGTCTTTTTCTCTCTCCTACTCATTTTGTGTTTGTCTTTTAAGGGAATATCTGATTTGTGAAGGGAAACTCATGAGTATATTTCCTGTAGTAGGTAAGTAGTTCTCTTAGGAACAGTAGGAGACAAAGATGGCCAAGAAGTGAATGGTATAAATATGGACTTGGCCAATGGAAAGAATTTCTGTGGGCCTAATGATTTGGGAAAACTTTGTGAGGCTGGAATAATCTTCCCATCCATAAGTGGTTATTTCCTTAGCTCTTCTGGGAGTTACTGTGAGCTCTGGGTGTTGCCAATCAGGGAAGAGAGAATTCAAGCACAGTCGCAATTTGTGATTCTCAAAAGATATTGCAATCGATTTTTCAAGTGTTTTGCATGTAGCCAAGTCTGAGATATTGTTTTGCCTTTCAAGGGAAATCTGCCTCATTCTGGTTCATTGAACTCCTGGAAACATGGTTTTATATGTCCAGAAAGCCCTTTGAGCCCTTTGAAGGAGTTCTGTAAAGCCCTTTTTTTCCCTCTTCTGTAGAAACAGGAAATCATGTTCTGCCAAATGCAAATGAGCTCAAACTCCAAAAGGTAAAAATTTGGTTCAAAACTCAGAGCTCCACAGCATTTAGACAGTAGTGCACACTCAACAAATGACACTCTGGCTCCAAGAAACCAGTCAAAATCAATGTACCCCATTTTATTGTATTGTATCCACAGCAAGTCTAATGTGCTACAGAGTAACATAAGAACATCTTAGATACCTTTTAATAAAGGATTTGAATTCCTTGTCTTCACTTTATAGTGTCTTCAGAACCCAGAAGGAGGCAGAGCCTCATATTAACATAGCTGTTTGAATTCTGTTTTGTTACAGTGAATCTCCTCTTTGATTCACATGTCATGGCTGGTCTAAAATAATGCTGATTACCAGAAAGACAACACTAGCTTCTTATATAAGCTTTTCAGAAAGAAAATGCAAGTTGATCCAGTAAGGTTGTGGCTGTCCCCCAAAGGGTTAAAGGAGTCGGATCCAAAGGAGTTAGGCAATGCCTGAAACGGGATAATAAATGTGACACTCTCAGACTATCAGTAGCAAATATTTGAGCTTATCAAATAACGGAGGAAGTAGTTTAGTTACAAATAAACCAATCTCTCATAAAACAAGTCTTCACACAGGGTCATTTCATTGAACTGGAGACAGCTAGAGGCCACTCATGGGCAGAACTCCCACTCCTTGTACACTTTGTAACAGTCCCTCATGATTAATGGACAGCCAGGAGGGAAGCTAGGCCCTGTAGCTCTGCTGAGAAATGGAGCTAGGCTTCATATCAGCAAAACAGCAATAAATAGCATCTCAGCATTATTGCTAGGAAGTGACTCATCCTCTGGGAACATAACAGGATTTGTGCTCTTTCTCTCCAGCTCCCTCACCACCCGCCTTTTTTCTCTTTCTCCCTCTCCCTCTCTCTCTTTTTTCTGTATAGCAGAGGCCATCGTGTCCTAGAGACTATAGTAGATGTCACTGCTTGGCACTTGCTGTGCAAAGAGAGGACAAGTATGTGGGTGTGAGGGGGATCTGGAACGATACTCTTAAAGTAACAGAGGCTGTGGGAGCTAGGTTTCCTAGTAAAGTTTTTTGACCCAAAGCATTTTAAATTAGCTTAGGAAAAAACACTTCATTTGGAAATCTAGAAAAAGTACAGACATAGCTTTGTTGCTTGTATAAGTCCTGATGATATATTATGCATGCATTTCCTTGTTTCAAAATAAAATTCACATTTACATGAGCAAAAAAGAAATGATCTGCCAGCATGGCTTTAAGGGAGGCAGGGGGTTGGAGAACAATGTGTGGTTCCTAATATGTGAACACATGTCAACTTATAAAAAAAAGAAATGAATTTATATATACATATAATCTATGCTATCGTTTTTTAACTATGAACAGATAACTGCTGAACTTGTCTGAATATGCCTTCTTGCTATAAGTAAAAACTGAATGTCATTTTCAGAAGTCTGTGGTTTTTGCCTAAATGAGCTACTTATTAATTTTCTAAATTTAAAACAAATCTGGTGCTACCCCAACCCTTCTAGAAACGGCATTCTCCACCGTGCATTTACTGCTGAGGCAGAGAGGGTTCAAGTTTCTCCAGCCCCTGACATGCCTAATCCTATTAATGCTAATTCTAAATGTTTAAGTCAAAACCCTTACTGACTGATTAACCTTCTTCAAGAGACTTCCAGATTGGGGAAAAAAAATGGGGGCAGGGATGAAATCCTAGCTCTTATATTCAGTCTTTTCCTACATTTCTGCACCCTCAGTACAGATACTGCAGGGGACTCAGTAATGCGGGGGGTTCTAAAAATACATTTGATTTCCATGCTCTCTGCTGGGTTCAGGAATCGGCCACCCTGGCCTCAACCTGCACCCCCGACCATTATCTATGGGAACCAAACAGTAAAGTTACTGTGTTTGCGCCACAATGCCTCTCCGTTTCTCTTCCTGGCCTCGGCAGCATAAGATGACTAAGTCGGGGCTGTCGGAGGAGCCAGTTGGGATCTGGGGCTCCCTTCACAGCGTGTGGCATCCCCGCGCCACAAGCTCAGCGCAGCCCAGGGCAGCTGAAGGGTTAAAAAGGCTGCAGTCACTTAGGACATTGTGAGGGGGCCCCGGAGGGAGTGGAGACAAGCGAGCAGAATGCTGGAGTTTGCACTGCTTGCTCGGGAAGCATTTAGATTAGGTCGTTTCCAAATATATTTCCTCCAAATTGAATTTATTTTTGGCTTCTCTCAGGGTTTATTTTAATAAGGGAGAAGCAACTTAGAATAAAATCTCAGTTTACCTAGATTAACAAATACTTTCAAAAAAGGGATATTGTTCAAAAGGTTTTAAAAACTTTTTTTTTTTTTTTTTGGTGCTGTTTTGTTCTGTTTTGCTTTCTGGAGCTCCTGTTACTCCTAAAGATTAATTTGAATCTTTATTTTGTCTCTTATGGGTTATTTCCTCATGCAGAATCAAATGACATCCATAGATTTGAGATTTATTCAGGCTTCATGTCCAAAAGCAAATTTTGAATACTGAGGGATGCTGGGATTGCTATGGAAGATATTTAAATTCTAGTTTCAACTCTCTTTAGGGGATTTCCTTTTTCTTTCAAATCAGTGGGAGCTGTGAAGAACCAGGACTCTAGACCAGTGCATTTTGAAGCAATAATAATTTTTTCCCCACTGTTCCTGCAAAAAAAAGTTGTCCCAATTCAGTACATTTGTAGTCAGTCACCATTTCTGTAACCCGTGTGAGAGCACTACTGATTGATTTGGCTTCTTTATTATATGCTCACAAGCAATTCTATGCTGTCATAGAAATGAATATGGGTAGCAAAGTGGGTATTTTCTTCTCAAGATGGTGGATGGCTAGGGTGTTGGAAAGTGTAAAAGAAATTCAATAGATTTTTTTTTTTTACTAGCTTTGTATATGAATGCACAAAGGAGAGAAGTTGCTCTGAGTCTTGATAGTGGATCAATTAAACCCTAGAAGGTGCGGGGGGGGGGGGGGGGGGGTGGGGGGGGGGGGGGGAGCGGCAAGGACAAGACCATCTCCAGATAACACATTGCTTCCATGTCCAG
>NW_020954720.1:1821743-1840622 GCF_900497805.2 Vombatus ursinus
GGGGGGGGGGGGGGGGGGTTGAAGGAGGAGAGGGAAGTGCCAAGGACAAGACCATCTCCAGATAACACATTGCTTCCATGTCCAGGAAATTCCACCTTGTACACTTTCAATGGGAGCTTTTTGCTGAGGTTACCAGGAAGGACAGATTAGTACAGTAAACAACTCAATCCAGGAAATGTGTGTGCCTAATTTCAACATCCCTATCTGATGCTCCTTACTCTTGTCAAATCTCCGTGAACTGACTCTGCTCACCTCCTTGGTCCTGCACTTAACGATGTTGATGTTCCTTGTTTATTCATTTTTGTTCAACCTTATTTCTACCAGTTTGGGAGTAGTGTTAATTGCAGGAAAGAAGGATCAGATAAGCATTGGTGGTCCACTTGGTAATGAGTTGTTATGCAGAGAACAAGTATTGCCTCCAGTTGGATTATAGTCATTTAATTTCACTGGAACAGTGGGAACAACTCAATTTATTTTTGTGGAGGTCCAAGTTGTAATAGTTCAGTTTCCATTAAAACTTAATTGGGGAGAGGGGGGTGTATAACATGTACACAGATAAATAAATATAGCATACATTACTATAAAGTAAATTCTAAAAGGGAAGAGTGTTATTCCCTGGGGTGATTGGCCTGGTATATCAGCCCAGCATTTTCCTTTTCCACTATGGCATGGTATCTCTTTTTAACCCCTTCCACCTGAATATTCTGTAAAGGAGTTAAAAAGTCTCTGTTAAATGTGGAAGGGTAGTTAACAGGTTGAAATTAATATCCTTTGTGTACTAGGAAGTAGAAGCAGAAGATTTAGAAGAAGTAGAAGTTTTAGTCTGTCCTGTTTAGTTTATCTCAGCTTTCCCAGGGAAAAGGCTTACATGTCCCAGTATTGGAATTGACCACCTATACTTATTACTATACTCATTGGGGTCTTCTCCAGCCGTTAATCATTCTGTGGGACTTTTTGACAGTCCTAGTATGATACATCATTTCTCTGCCTGATACAACATGTGCCTTAAATCAAATAACTAGTCTCAAGCCCCTCTGGCTTTTTCCAGAATTGATTCTGAACATACAATCAAGCTCTCCCACAGCTCATGAGTTTGACAGGCTTTATTATACAAAATAAATGATATTGCTTGCCAGGTAGGTTTGCTGTACTCCCTCAACTAGAAGACTATAAATTCCTGGAATCTCTACTGTGCCCAACACAGTAGAAGAAATTCCTGATCATCTGCCTCAAATTAACCTCACAATTTTTTTTTCAAATGGAAGTTATATCTATAAAAATGAGAGTATAACCATTTCTTACTACAAGCCTTGCCCATGCCTCATTGTCAGACCAATAATCTGTTGAAGTCTTATTAAGTGATGCCAATGACTAGTAGAAGTTCTGAAATATGGTTTGCTCTGATTACTGCATCATATAGAAAGGCTGGGCTTGATTGACTACAAGGGTCTATTGGAACTATTTTGTGATGATTGAAATCACATATATTCACTGAGCATCAGAGGATCAAAATCTGATCTGACATTTTGAAGCTCTTTTTAAGATTATTCGATATGTAATGTACAATGTGGCATAGTGGACATAGTGCTGGGTTTGGAATGAGGAAGACCAAGTTCAAATCCTCCTTCTGGCACATACTAGCTGTGTGACTTTGGGCAAACCACTTAACCTCTTAGGGTTCTGGGCAATTCTAAGATCCCAAGATACAAACCACATGCTGATTGTCAGTAGTTGGGGGTGGGGCATCCACATAACACCAGGAAATTTCTTATACCTGTAATGATGATGAAAGGTCCTGTAACAGTCATTCTTAGTTTAGATGGAAATCATAGGTACAGGCTATCCCCAACCTTACCCATAAATGAATGAAACAGTATTTATAAAGTGCTTAGTAGGCACTGTGTTTACTGCTGCAGTTATTGATACAAGTAATGAAGACAATTCCTGCTCTCAAGGAGTTCCAATTTTTTTGGGGGGGGTGAGGCAATGGGGTTAAGTGACTTGCCCAGGGTCACACAACTAGTAAGTGGTATGTGTCTGAGGCTGGATTTGAACTCAGGTCCTCCTGAATCTAGGGCTGATGCTCTATCCACTGCACCACCTAGCTGCCCCAAAGACTTCGCCTTCTAATAGGGGAAGACTTCATATATAAGGTAACTCAAGTTGAAGAAATGATGGAGTAAGGCTGGACAGTTTGGAGATGGCCAGGAAATGGTAGGGCAGTATGGATCCAGGGGACATAAAGTAAAAGCTCACCTATCAGAGCCCAGGGTTCCAGGGGCAAGAGTTGCAATCAGGGAAGGCGGGAATACTAAGTGTAGGTGGCATAGTTTGGAGATGTCTGGGACAGTAATAACTTATCACTTAGCACTGTTCCCAGATATTCTATTTTGCCCAAATGTGAAATTTGCTAGTGTATTTGGCCTACAAAAGTGTGTATTTTCCTCCTATATTTTGTTCAATTGCTTTGTCAGTGATAGGGCAGAGAACACTGTTGTTGTTCAGTCATGTCCAACTCTTTATGACATTATGGACCATACTGTCCATGAGGTTTTCTTGGCAAAGATCTGGAGGGGTTTGCCGTTTCCTTTTCCACTAGATTAAGGCATATTAAGGTTAAGTGACTTACTCAGGGACACACAGTAGTAAGTGTCGGAGCCCGGATTTTTTTGATCTCAGGTCTTCCTGATTCCAGGCCCAATGTTCTATCCACCAAGCCATCTGGCTGCCTCAAATACAATGGAATAAATTATATTATCATGGAATCAGAAGATATAGGTTTAACTGCAGTTCTATTGCTTATTGCCTATGTGATCTTGGGCAAGTTTTTTAATCTTTTCAGGCCACAGTTTCCTTATTTTTAATGTAAAGAGTTGTGTTCGATGACCTTGAAGGTCTTCTCCAGTTCTAAGTTGGTGATCTGACAATCCTATGAAGCAAGACATTATACTATGAGTTAGTTTCTATAGGCTTGAAACTTATTATTTCATTAAAAAATAAAATCATTTGCAGAGGGGGAGAATTAGGAAGAAACAAGAAGGCTCTGGTATACTATTTAATTGCTAGACAAAGGAATATATGGTTGAAATAGGGAGAACTGAGAATTACAGTGTTCGAGTCTTTCCTTTATGGTTTTAATGGAGTTGCTATCTTTAAATTCTGAATATTTAGAAACACAAAGGAGAGTTCTCTAAATAGATGATTAACAATGAGTTCCAGTTTTGCTCTAGATCATTGAACAAGGTTGCCTTATACCCCAAATCCTCTAGCACTTAATCCAAGTTATTGTGAATTTCCAGTCTACAACTTGAGGATATCCAGATGAAATTAGAGTTATTGCAATTTCTCCATTCTCCTGCCAGAACACTGAAATGCCATTGTCTCTTTCCCACAAATATCCCTAAAGATAATATGGACCCCACCTTTACTCCAGTGTAAAATCATGAGTTCAGATCCTTCAAAATGAACCCGGGATAAAGGATAACATACATAATCTGCCATTGTTGTGTGAAAAATAATGTTTTCATGCATTTTCATGCATTTTTGCCCTTTCCCTTAGCTAGTTGCAACTGTTTATGACTAACATCCATGATCACTGAAGGAGCCAGTAGTGTTTCACATGTAGGCACCCATATTTCATGTTTGAAAGAAGTGAAATGATGGGGATAATATTTATGATATAGATTTTCTTGAAAAGAAAATTTATTGTTTTGTATTGGATCCTGTCTTATGTTCTGCTGTGTACGTGGCATTTTTTTCTTTTTTCACTTTGTATTTAAGTTTAAAATAAAAAAAAGTTACAAAAAAATTATGGACATGTAGAGGAGGAACAATGATACTTAAAGTCAGCAGCTACATCCTATAATAGAAACTGGTTTATCATTTCTTGTGAATATTCTTGTATGTAGGAGCATACTCCAAAGAGAGGTGAAACTTAAGTTTGATGATGAGTATTATGGTGTACAATTTAAAGTCTGGCAGATAACATGGATATTTCTTAAGTTGTTCTATTATAGCAGGTTACATTAGAGAAACTTATATTTACTTTTATGTTCTCTCTTCCGTAATGAAAACTAACACCTACTACATCTGCTAGAGGGTGGCCCAAAGCTTGGTTTCTATGTTTCTTGCTACACATATAATAAAGGCAGGAAGGTGTGCTAGAAGGTTAGAAGATAATAACCATGCCATCTTTGCTTAGCTCTGTTCTTGCTTGGAATATCATTCCAAAGAAGTTCTTAGAAGAAAAATAGGCTTCAAATCCCAGCTTTCATACAGTTTCTGTGGCAGTTTTTATGTCAGAGCCCTCAGAAATTTGTTTTAGGGACACAGGATGTCCCTAATGAAAACAATGGGAATCAGAAGGACTCCCTAACCATAAATAGATTGAAGTTTGGGATAAAGATGTGGATTTTGCTAGTAGGAAGAGTGGAGTTCAAAAGACTGGGCTAAATTGCTGTGGACTTTAATTAGCTAGGTGGTTGGTCTGTGGTTCTAAAAGAACTTAGCCCCTAAGGCTGTTACTCTAGATGCTGATAGGTCTTCTTCCATTATGGAATGCATATTTACTTCAGTCCAATGGCACAGTATGCAAAGGCCATTAGTTTTATGGAAACTTCACTCTGGATTCTTAGCTAAGAGAGATGGCAGAGCTTGGATCTCCTCTTATCAGGAGAAGATAGTACCTCAATCAGAGACTCTAGCAGAAGAGTAGCAGCAGAGTCAGGGAGCAGCATAGGCATGGAGTGTATGCCTACCAGGGGAGCAGTGGAGATGCCATGCCTACCATGAACATGCACACACAGCAGGGAACAGTTGAATTGTCCCACCAAAGAAGGGAGAGGACATAAGTAGGAAACATCAGCAACCGTATATGTCAGTAGCATGAGTTGCCTTTCCACATATGTTCCCTAATCACATAGATTGCTTGTATGTATGATCCCTCATCCATGTGCCCTGAATACTGTATTTGTGGTATGTATCCTCCTCATGTGTGATCACTATGACTTCCTGATGGTGATATTTGTATTTGTAGGAGAGTATACTCCACATTTATAGGGTAAATATTCTATTGCTAGTGTTCTTATGTTGTTTTATGAAATGTCTTTGCTTTGAACTCATTGTGTCTTCTGGCTCACTAGTAAAAATACAAACATTGGTAGGGGCTCATAAGCTTTGGTTTTGAGCAGATACAGACTCACAGAATACTTTAAATCTTGATGCAGTTTTTTTTTCCCTCAGGATGTACACGTATATGAACAGGAATGTCCCTGGTGCTATACTATTACTACCCAAATTAATTAAAAAAAAAACAACAACAACAATTGCCCTGACTTTCTATAAGGATATCCATGGAAAAGCCTTGAGTGAAATTTGGAGAGAGGCATATTTTACCTGAATATAAGGAAATATTTTCCAACTATAGCTACCTGAAACTGAAATTGGTTGCCTTGGACAAGCATAGATTTTCCCCTCCTCAGAATTTTTCAGAAGAGAGATAGATGACCACTTGTGTGATATATTCATAGAGGGTATTCCTGCTGGCCTGTGTATGTCTTGGTTTTTGTGGCTTTTACCAACTCTGATATTCTGTGATTCTTGTTTTGTGAATAATGTACAGAAAGTGGGCCTTCATGCTGCTTTGTGCTCCATGTTGCAGCCATCTGTCTAAGAGAGTTTAAAGTGGGGAAGAGGGAAAGGCAGGGAAGAGCTAATCCTGAGCATTACCCATTATAAACATGACCACTGTCAAGATAAGTCAAATTTAGAGTCTAGCCATCTTGACAGCTGCTTCCTTTAGAGACTCTTTTCTCTTTCATTGTGACTGTCATTGGTTTTAAGGAATGTAACTGTCTGTAACTCAAGAAGGTGATGTGTCAGATGGGGGGTTGTTCAGAACTAGAAGTACTAGTGGAAAGGAAGGCATTGTTAAAGTCCATTGTAAAGCTATAGGAATGAGCAGAAACTTTTGCTTTTCATAATTCTTCACAAGGCTACTTTTTCTCCTCCTCCCCAATCCAGCTGACACACACACATAATAATTAAAAGCAAACCAAACAACCTCTTCCCAATGCTAACTCCACCCCCTAATATATCTTATTGTAGTGATTTATTTTGTCTGGGAAATGAAATTGATTAAAATACAGTTTTTTGTGGAATTTGCTAGGAAGAAGGCAAATGCATATGACAAAATCTCTACCCAATGTGTTGTCTAGGAAGATGAACGACCCCTTTTCAATTTTCATGGAATTCAAATGCAATTCCTTGATACAAAAATGAAGCTTAACATACTAAGGAGAAATCTTTTCCAGAATATTCACTAGATCTCTTGAAATAACATATAGAATCTTGTTATTATATGACTGAAAAAGCTCTAGAGAGGTCATTTATTTCCCCCAAGTATTAAAGTAAGATCATGCCAAAAGCACTGGAAGAGTAAAATCCATAATTCTCCTTATCATTTTCACAACTAACTCCCTACTTCCTCTTTTTTAGACCTCATGAGATGCCCCCTGGTGGTACAAAATAAATAAAATATAAGCTCATTTTGAAATTGTAGGAGGAAGTCAATAAGGCACTGTGAGGATATCTTGTTCTTTCCCACCTGGGGTTCCAGATGAGAAAATAGGTGTTTCCTGACTCTGGAAAAGATATACTCTGGCCCTCTTTACCCAGCAGGTTCTTTCCTTATCTTTTTTCAGAAAACAGGAATTTTAATGGGCATAACTTTGATTTCCTTTAGCATTGTTTGTTGACTAAGACTAGAAGTAGAAAAAGTTAATGACAGGTCTGGCCCAAGGATGAGAATCAATGAGGTAATTGTGCTCAGAAATTCCACTGCTAGGCATATACACCAAGAAAGTGACAGAAAGAAAGGCCGTATCGATGCTAAAATACACATAGCAATGACCTTTGTAGTAGCAGCAAACTGAAAACAAAGTAGATACCCATCTATTGAGGATTGGCCAAACAAGCTGTGGTATATGATGTAATTATTACTACTGTTCTTTAACAATCAATGTGGTGAATGCAGAGAAACATGGGAACAGTATATGAATCGATGGACAATGAAGTAAGCAAAACCAGAAAAATGACATAGACAGTGACTATAACAATGTAATTGGAAAGAATAACAAGAACAAAACTATTGAAATTTAATCCTGAGAAGTTAAAATGATTAAGCCTGGTCATTTTAATGGGAGATATATGATAAGGTACCTCCCGTCACTTCTTTGTACAGGTGGAAGACTAAGGATGTAGAATTATTTTGGTTAGTTTTGTACAACTGCTTCCCTACCACCACCTCCCACCTTCATTTAAAATTCTCAGTTATAAGGGAATGCTATCTGGAAGGGATAGGAGGAAGGGATGCAGTGAAAAAGTTGGTTTATTAAAAAGTTTTCTTTTAACAAACGGTAAGTATCATTGATGAAAATAGTGACCTGGGGCTAAGGCCAGGTAAAAGGATGAGTGAAGTCAGAAAAAGGACAAAAAATGGGAGCGGGGACCAGATTCAGTAAGCCTGAGGGAATGATACAGGTAGAAGGACAAAAGACTGTGGTCAAAGAAGGGCATTTCAGAATTTACAATCTTTAACTTGAAATAGTTCTGAATAATGGCAACTAATAGGACCTATAGCATTTGTCTGAAACATTCACTTGTCGTATAGCACATAAAGTTATCCCTTCCACATCATGACTTTTCCCATTGAGGTTTCAATATATAACAGGCCAGCATAAGAAATTAAAGGAGAGTTTTTGGGAGTTTAAAAACTCAGAAATGCATAAAATATATGTAAGGTATTGCATAATATCAACCTATTTTATCTTTTTATAGCATAATAATTCAGACTTCTTCTCTGACATGGAGGGGCAAAAAAAATTTTTACTCTGATTTTCCAGATCAAGGAGGCACTGCACCCTTAACCCCTGAGATGTGGAAGGGATAGCTGTACTTTTATGTAGTGAGCACCCAGGCTTACATTTTCCCTTCAGGATTGCAGAAGATATACCTGAGGGGTCAGGGCTGTCTCTATTACTAAAAGCTGAAGTTCCATTCTGACGTGGTCCCTCCCTCTACTTTTAGCTACTAGTTATTAACACCCCAGTTTCACATAGCCAATTACTATCAATGACCTTTTACAGAGCGTATTTACTTTAAATACATAGTAAGAACAGAACTAACGTTTCCCCCAGACACCTGGAGAGTATACTCTCACTTTTCACCTCTACCGCCTTGGTCTCTAAGAAGAATGGCTTCAGAATGAGCAAGTCCTATATAGGTTGGTCCTAGCTGTAAAGGTTGCTATCCCTGGATGCTATTTGAGGAACATTGAGGCTAGCCTAGCCTAGCCTCAAAAAACAATGCATGTAGAGGCTATTCACCAGATTGTTATTCTTTTTGCCTACAAGAACTCAAAAACGCCCTCCACTCAGGCATGAATAGCTATGATCCACATTGCTCAGAGAGAGTTTCCATACTAATGATATCATTGAATCATTCATTCACTCATTCATTTAACAAATTTCCATTAATTGCCGGCTATGTGCTGGGTATATCAGATACTACTCTCAAGGAGCATACAAGCAAATGGAAGGGAAATAACTGTAACTCAAGGGATAAAGAGACAAAAGCAACAAAGTGCTATGAAGAACTTAAGGAAGTATATAGAAGTGTGAAACACAGAGATGACTGTATGCTGCTCACAACGTTCTCAAATGTAAATGGAACTGGATTAAAGTGTAATTGGGAAATATTTAACAAAATAAATAAAGTGCAATAAAACATAGATGCTATTATATTTTAAAACTAAGTCAATATGCAGCCTGCCGGGATCTTTCTGTACAGATTCGTGGCCCCCATTTTTATTTGAATTTGACCATTATTGATATAGAACACTTACCTGGGAGTAGGGCAAGAGAATGGTTAGGATAGACTTCATGAAGGAAATAGTGTCCAAATTGGGTCTATTTTTTTGGAAGGGGGGAGGAGAGGCAATTGAAGTTAAGTGACTTGCCTAGAGTCACACCGCTAGTGAGAGTCTGAGGCCAGATTTGAACATAGCTTCTCCTGACTCCAGGGTTGGTGCTCTATCCACTGTGCCACCTAGCTGTCTCCAAGTTGGGTCTTAAAAGAAAGGAAAGACTAAAAAAATCTTCATTGTGATATTTCTACTAATCCACTATTTCAGTATGCCAGGCCAGAGTTTTACGTTTCTATGTAAGTCCTGGATAATTTATTTATCTTTATTCTGAACTTAGCAAACACCAAGTAAGAATAAACATTTCCATATATAAAGTAAAGCAGAACAAGAGAATTGTATATGAAACTCATCTTCATTTTATACAATTTATTTTTCCTTTAATATACATATACTTGATTTTACTTTCAAAACTTTCCTGCTTATCTGTGTTTCCCTCTGGCCTTCCTTCTCTTCTCTTCTGTGTATTTCCTTCTTTTAAATGCCTAAATGACTCTCTTCATTGGCAGTGTTCAAAAATATATGTCTCTGCACCTTGAGTCCATTACTTTTCTGTCTGGAGGAGGTAGCTTGTTTTTCATTGGTTCTCTAGAACTGTGCTTGGTTGTTATAGAGTTAAGTCTGTCCAAGTTGTTTTTCTTTACAATGGCATTGATATTCAATAAATTATTCTCTGGGTTCTATTTATTTCACTGTTCTAAGTTTTCCTGTTTCTTTTGTCATTTCTTATGGCATAATGATAGTCTTACATGCATAGTCCATAATTTGTTCAGCCATTGCCCAATTGACGGGCCTCAAATTAATTTTAAATAGTTAATATTTAAATTTAATTTAATTTAATGATATTTTCATATTGGGAGACAGAGAGCATACCTGACAAAAAGACTAATGGTAGTGGAAAGAACCATACTCTCTTATTCTGAGGCTTGGGTACTCTGAGTATGTGGACAAGTTGATACTTGAGAGGTTACTTTTTTTAAATCCAATAGATTGACATTTGTAAATGTTCAAGTGTGTTTTAGTCTTTCATGGTTGCGTATTTCTTAGTTTAGAGATGTGATATCAGATGCTATTAAAATTGTGGGAACTCTCCTATTTTGTCAGCAGAAGAAATCCTTCAAGAAGCCAATAAAAATGTGGAGTTAAAGAAAACAGAATTAAAGAGATTGTTCAAAATGTATTCTTAATTTAATATTTCTCTAAAATTAAGGGTTGTTTTTTTTTTCTTATGTATCATATGTTTTTGGCTATAGTCCCTGGGACATCTCTTCTCAAATGTGAATCCTTAATAAAGTTACTCCAGGTTTCAGGCATTCTATGGTTCAGCATCTACTCAGAACCATAGCTCATGAGCTCTCAACTGATATATTTGTTTTTGCCAGCCAGCCAGAGATGTAATTTAAGCAAAATATATTTAATCAAACAACACAGCAAGTGAAGTGATGAGAAAAAATTCCCTCCCCACATTGTATGCACTTGCAGGGAACATGTGTGGCCAAATAGAGTACATGGAAGGCACACATGGAGAGCATATTTGGCAAAAGAACATGTGTGAAGGAGTATAATTCAGGAACATGGGTTTGGACAGTCTACCAATGACCATGGCAACTCACACCTTGGCTATTAACACAATCAATGTCCTCTGTTGATGTAATTGGGTTGCTCTCTTCTGCTTTCTACCTAAGTATGTCCTTTCTATTGGGTTTATTGTCTCTGATAAATGTTGTATTTTCACTCTCTGTTGGGTGTCAAGTTGTATCTGCTGGGTGTTTACACTATTCTCATGGTGGCTTAAATTCTCTGCTACCAATGTCTGGGCTTTTACTCTTCAAAGTCACCTGTTAGACATCTCAGGGCTTGACTGCTAAGGAGAAGTGACTAGAAATCCTCTTCTTGATAATGTCAGGCAGAAAGTCATTTAGTCAGAGCTATGTTCTGCCCCACATATAAAAGGAGTTGAACAAAATCAAGCAGTATGCCTCTAGACTAAGGTAAAATAACTTTGTGTGTATGTGTGTGTGTGCATGTGCGTGCGTGTGTGTGTGTGTGTGTGTGTGTGTGTGTGTGTGTGTGTGTGTGTTTGTATTGTACTAATCCATTGTACCAGACAACTATCTGGCTGAGAGTTAGAATATCCTTATAATTCTTATTTAATCCTTTATGAAGAGTTGTTCTCAATTTCTGGAAGTTTTAAAAATTAAATACCCATAGAGTAGGTAAGCTGCCCAGCTTGGTCATGCAGCCCAAGGCCAAGGCACTGCAACTGCCCAAGGCTGCCACTGCCACTAATTATAGCATAGATATATTTCTTAACCATTAAACAGGTTACCATTTATTATGTTCTTACCGTTTTTCTAAATTTGTCACTAACAAATTTTTTGAGCATTATGCCCCTAACCCCACATTCCCCATAAGTTCTGTGGTTTTCATTGCGTGATTTTGCATAGTAAGGCATTTTGGGGGATTACCTATGTCACTTATAGCAGAATTGCCGGTCCTGGCCTTTCCCGGCCCCATACCTCACATAGCACTGTATTTATGCCTACTTCTTTTAGGAACATATCACATATTATTTCACACTATGGTTATTTGTGTACGTGATATATAGCTCTCTCTTCTTCTCTGTAAGCTTCATTAAAGGCAATTCTGATAACCTTAACTAACCGATGTATCTCACTCAGGGCTTAGCACAATGAAACAGATTTTAGAATTTTTTTGTTGAAATGAACTGGAATGAAACTTGATTTATGAGATGGCTGACTAAAATTTTTTTTGCAAATATGCTACATTTATGAAATTCTGATATATTAAAATCTATATTTACACAAATCTAATGTGTTTCAAAATATGGGGGAAGGATGACATTGAATCCACTTTTTTTTAAAAGATACAGTGTTGTATTTCTTTAAAAGATGAATCTCCATAGGACATTTAAAATATTACATGATTTTTCCTATCTTTTTAAATTCTGGTAAAGTTTTTCCTATCTTTTAAAGCTCTGGTCTTTACTCTTACAGTTACCCATTCCTGTTCATTGTTTCAAGATCCTAAGTCTTCTGGATGGGGAACTGATGATAAAAATGAAAGAACAGGGAAATCCTTACAGATTTCTTCTATCTTTGGCTATTAAGGGGAAAAAAGGTAGATTTAGAGCAGTGGCTGCTACATTCTTATCAGTATTGTGATGCTATGAGGGGAATCTGTGTTAGAAATACCCAGGAGGATCATACTATGAGAAAGGAAGCTACTTATCTTTTCGTGCTGAAGATTAGTCTCTTTGAGCTGCGATCACTGAGTTGATAGGGAAGTGATTAGTCTGAGAATATCTATCAGGGTTATAAGACTGTCCAAGGTATGAATTTAATTTTAATTTTGTTATTTAATACATAACTTTAAAAATAGAATGTTTTTGAAAACGAGGATGTATCCATGTATCCTCATTTTTTGGTGCTTTCTATAAAATAATGTGTTTTTAGATGGTTAGGGAACTTATAAATTTAAATGTGGCCAAGTGACATGTGTATGTGTGTGGTACTTAAAGAACTGGGGGTATAATGAATGTATGTTATAGCCCTTTATATTGGTATACTTTATTTTAAGTAATATATACACATATATATTGCTTAATATATAATATTATATATATATATATATTGTTGCAAAGCAGCATATAAATAAATACATAAGGGTAGTTGATCCTTTAAAGAAATCCAATGCCTGGCACATAGTAAGTGCTTTATAAATCCTCCTTCCCTTCCTTCCTCTCTCCCTTTCTCTCTTCCTCCCTCCAACCCTTCCTCTCTCCCTCCTTTCCGTACTCTCCTTCTGTCTTCTTTCCTCTCTATCTCTTTTCTTCCTTACTCCCTTCTTCCCTTTCTTCCTCCCCTTTCTTTTCTTCTTTCCTCCTTTCCTCCCTCCCATTCTTCCTTTCCTTTTCTGTCTTTCTTTCTTTCTCTTTCTTTCTTTCTTTCTTTCTTTTCCATAATTTATCTCTTGGGTAAATCTATATTTTCATAGATAAGATTTTCTTAAATGAGGCATATTTGCACAGAAAAAGGCTTATTTTTTTAATCATGCTTCCCATAAATCAAGTTTTATCATCTCTGCTGTACCTCTTCATGGCTGTTTTGTATTTGGAGCTCTAGAAAATGAAATTAGGACCTAAACATTAAGGACTTTAATATGCCAATTTAAAGATAATTGCAGTGAATACTCTGAGCTAAGCCCCATTATAGAATCAAGAACATAAAGGCATTCAACACAATTGATCTCTATCCCCTGGCTTATCTTGGATCTTATGCTAATGAGACTTAAAAACCATTGCTTTAACTCTTTGTGTTTGCCTTGTCATATTTTATTAAGTTTGAAAACAAAAACCACAACATCTTTAAGTTAGGGTAGTTGACCAGGATCAAGTTGCATATCAAGGTTGTACTGTGGGGTCCATTACACAAATAGAGTGTGAAAAATCTAGTTATATAAAAAACCAGAACAGAGACAGACCCTTCCTACAAGAAGCGTCAGCCAGAAGAAGCCAAATGAGTAGGTTCTTGTAATAGTGCTCACTTCTTTAGAGGGATTCTATTTCCCAACCACAATTGATACTGTCTCCTTGGAAACAGTCCTAAGAGACTAGATGGATTACTGGAAATGGCTTAGCCTAAATTTAAATTATGGTAACATGTTGTCTTCTTCCATTAATCTTAGGATTCTTGTCTTTACACATTTGAATACCTTCTTCTCATCTTCTCAAATAATAGGCTGAGTCCATTAGAGTCCTGCGCCTAAGTTGGATCTGTGAGCTGGGAAGAACATCTGGGAATAGAAGCTAGTAGTTAATCAGACACATCACAATGTCAACATTATTCATCATTGCTTCATAATTAGGAGGATGATCTGGTAACTTGAAGAATTGCCTTGGAAATATGGCCTTTTTTTTTTCTGTTCTCAACAAAAACTACACATAATCTTGGGATAGACGTAATCTTAATGAGATTTTCATATTTGGAAAATAAGGGTCAAGCTTAAGTGAATTGAAACACTTAATGACAAATAACAATTCTTTATATACTGGCAAGGTGTTGACTGACCACAAAACCTGCTTCTTCACAGTTCAGGAAGAGAGAAAACTAATGTGAGATCACTCTTTGATCAGGAAGGGCATCATTTTTTCTTCTTGTATGGGCTACAGTGAGAGTGTTTGGGGACTGTCAAGGAGGAGGAAAGGAGAAGGGTGAAGAGGTGGTCGTCCCTTGGCATCTGCACAGCTAGGGAAACAGCCAGTGTCTTCCGCATCTGCAGGTCCCTACTTAAGACTTCTGAAACAGACAAACTGGGGTGTGTGTGACTATGGGTTTTGATTTCAGGGATCACTGCAGTAGCAGGGGCACTCTGCAGAACAAATCAAACAAGAGGAACCGGCAGGCACTGCCCCTGCCTTACTTCTGTTTAATCGTATGTGGGTTTTTTATTCTGTGGAAGGAAACATTTGCCAGGTTTAATATCATTTCTCACAAACGCCTGCTGTTGCCTCTGTCCTTATGTTGCTCCATTTTTCTTTGTCTGCTGCATGAGGATACACTGGGAGTCACACAGAAGAAAGGGACCTTTCCTAGGGCTGGATCGCCAGCCCATGGTTAGAGAGATTTGCTTTCTTAACTGGGAACACAAACACGACCCATTTCATCACTCACTATATTCCCAAGTGATAGAGTTTCAATGAAGGTGAGCCATGAAAAAATAAATCTGACCTATTGATATGAATCTATGTGACTGTATGATATACTTGCTTTAACGAATATAGCACCATCATTCCTATGTGCAGATATTCTAATGGCAAGCACAAGGGAACCTGCATATGGCTGGTTTGCAGGCATAGGTTTTATTGAAGGATTTACAGAGAAAGAAAGGAGGTAACAAACATTTATTAACCACCAACAATAGTGCCAGGCACTATGCTAAGCACCTTACAAAGATTATCTCATTCTATCCTGTGAACAACTTTGTGAAGTAGGTGCCATTATTATTCACATTTTCCAGCTGAGTAAATTGAGGGCAGACAGAGGTGAAGAAATTTCACTGGAGTCAAACAGCTACTAAGTATCTGAGGCTGGCTTTAAACTCAGGGCTTCTTGACTCCAGGCCTAGCCCTTTACCCTGGTGTCACAAAGCTGTTTTTGGCTAGAGGGAAGTTAACAGTCTTGTTTATTGTTATTCAGTCATTTCAGTTGTGTCTGACTCCTCATGACCCTATTTGGGGTTTTCTTGGCAAAGATACTGGAGTGGTTTTGCCATTTCTCAAGGTCATTTTATAGATGAGGGACTGAGGCAAACAGGGTTAAGTGACTTGCTCAGGGTGACACAGCTAGTAAGTGTCAGAGGCTGAGTTTGAACTCATGACGATAATTCTTCCTGATTCGAAGCCCAGTGCTCTATCCACTGTACCACCTAGCTGAGTCTAAAAATCTCTAAATGATCCTAAAAAATCATAGTTACTTCTACCTAGTTCCACTGGCCTTGAGAATGTCCTGACACCTGGAGTAAGATGGCCAGCTCTGGAATTGGATCTATACAGAATGGGACTACTATTACAGCTGAAGAACCTGCCCCATGGGAGAGGAATGATGGGGCTAGGATTTGTGGTTTAAATAGGCAAAGTATCTCCTACAAAGAGGGCTTGCCTCAAGCTCAGTAATACTCAAATGGTATTTACCCTGCAGAGCACATGCTTCTCTCTGGAGTTAAATATCAGGAATACTAGGGCTTAGGTAATGGCTGCAGATCTGGAGAAGATATATTAATGTATGTTTCCTATCTATTAGCTGCTACCAAAATAAATAGCATATTAATATTTAGCCCCTCACCCTATAATGTTCACAATGTGTCTCCAACCCAGTGGCAATAAAATGAGGAACTATTGGCATGACCTGGAAGTTTCAGAGCAAGTAAGGGATGATCTCTTATGGAGATGTCTTACGGATCTCTTAGGAATCTCTTATGCCTCTTATGGAGGATTTTCAGGGAACTAGAACTGAGCAGAAAAATTGATTATAATGAATATACAGTCAATGACTGACTCTGGTAGGTCTAGGTATCAATTAAGAGAAGAAATATCTCTTAATTATGTTTTCTGATACAAAGACACAAGGAACCCACTCCTAGAATCCATAGTCCTGCTTGGGGCTGACATTTTCAAAAAACTATAATGAGATGGGTGTAGTCATGGGAAAAGGACCTCCCCCACCCCCATTATCATAATAATACCTAATAGCCCCATAGCCCTTTAAAGTTGGCAAAATATTTTACATAAATTATCTCATGTGATCCTCAAAATAACACAGTGAAATAGGTGCTCTTATTATCCTCATTTTACAGATCAGGAAACTGAGTCTAAGAAAGGTTAAGTGAACCTCTCAGGCCTAATTTGAATTCAAGCCTTCCTGATGCCATGTCCAGCATGCTCCCCATTATACCATGTAACTCTCTCATTTTGATACAGAGAGCAGAGATTTTGGCTGAAAGAATTGTAAACAAATAGTTAACTCAGGGAATAGGAAATAGGAAAGCTCCTAGATTCTCTCCAGTTTGTATTCAGAGTTTTTGAGGAGAGCAAAGGTTACATGATTGCTTAGAGAAGGCACAGAACCACTAGACTATGACTTCAGTTACCTAAAATGGTAGTGAGCAGACCATTTTTAAATCTTTCAAGCAAGATTATTGGATTATAAAATCATTAATCAAAGGATTTTGCATTTGGAGCTAGAAAGGATCTTAGAGGTCAAATCCAATGCCCCAATTTTATAGATGTGGGGGATATTCTCCTCTGGGTATACTGTCCCAAGTTGAACTTGAACTGGCAGATTGGGTTCCTAACAGGTATTTGACTGTTCCTACTTATGGTTCTGAAAGTAACCCTGAGGGGCTGGATTTTCTAACACTGTGGTTCATAAGCCCCCATCTGGTGTACTCCCTAATATCACTCAAGCAGAAGATGTTTAGTAGCTATTAGAAAATGGCATTCACTAAGCAGGCTTAGCAAGGACAATTGTTATAGAAATAATATCCCCATCTTGGGGTGCATTCTCCCCTTGTACACAGAAGATCTCTGATCAAACTTAAAGTACAGTGGTAGTCAGGCACATATGCAGAGAACACTGTACCCAAGCGATATTTCTTGATTTCTTGTCATAAAAATCCTTTTTTCTTTTCTCCTGAGGTTCCTCTCACTGTAACTCTTGGATGGCCTCAGTGAGTCAACTGAACTCCTTTGTAAAATGGATAGCAATTTGCTCCAAGTTTGGCATTGTGATCCCTAAAGTTGCAGTTGTTCCTTTGATGACTATCTTTCTACCTCTGTGTTTATAGGCATTTTCTGTGTTCTAGGCTATGATTTGGCTCCTGACTGTGAGATCTCAGATAGCTCTGGTGAATGGATCCATCCGTCTTCTGGGCACTTCCCTCTCAGAATATTCATTCACTTAAGATCAGGAAAAAAAAAAGAAATACAAAAGAAACAAAGGCATTGTGTTCATTGTCACATAATGATGGGATAGGGGGAATATGGAGTATTCGACATTTCCCTCACCCATTGGTTTATAGAAGTTCAACTTCATTTGTATCTAGGAGGGGAGAAAAAAGAAAAAAAAAAGGCCAACCGAGGGTTCTATCACTCTTTTTGTATGCATACTTGATTCCAGCTCAACAACTTGTGTGTCATTAGTTCTTCTGACTCCTCAGCCAACAGGAAGATTCTTAGCCATCCCCAAAGGTCCATGAGTTAGGTTGGAAACAAGTAGAGAAAATCTGTACATCCTCCTTATAACCCACCAAGATGGGGAAATCTGAGAGTATTTTAAAGACTGAGTCTTCATTGGTTGGTTCCCTCTATTAAACATAAAAAAAAAAAAATGAAGACTTAGAGCAATTAAATCACTTGCCCAGGGTCATATACCTAATAAGTGTCTGGAGCAAGATTTGGCGGTGAGGATATGGGCAATCAACCTTGCAAGTAGACAGCAATGAACTTTGGTCCTTATCAGAGAAGGCTTCCACTGAAAGACTACAAGTGACTAGGGGGTGACTAGGGGGATTGGGGGTGGGGTGGGGAGACATGATATTGAACTGTCATCTATCTTGATGGCATGTAAAAGGATCGATTATTCATGAAAGTTTCCTTTCTTTGGTAGATTATGGCCAGGGTGTATTTAAGTGGGAATGTACTCAACTGCCTTTAAGTTAGCAGAATTTCAAGGGGCTTTAGAAGCCAGCTATTCCAGTCCTTTTTCAAATGAGGAAATAAAACACCAGATAGGGCAAGACACTTGCTCCAAGTCACATAGGAAGTTTCAGGGCTGGGATTTAGAACTTGGCCTCATTCTGATTCCAGTGATTTTCCAGTATCTCCTTGCCCCCAGTAGTGTGCCTAGATCTAACAGACATGTGGCACCCCTTGAAAATAATACATCTCTTTTTGCTACAGTCATTTCTGATAAATGTTGGCTCCTTAATTTTTAACATATCCAAACAAAATTTGCCTAATTGACAAATGAAACATTTTCCTGGAAGACTAATTTACCAGGAAAAGAACTGAATTATTAGCTTATTTGTGGAAGTGGAATAACCTAAGTCTGGGATGTATTTAGGTCATATTTTCTGATTGGAGGTGTAAGTGGCTGCATGGGGAAGCCTTGTGGGCATTGTTCATGACTGTAGGAAAAATAGGAATGGTTTCTTACTTACAGAGCTTTAAAGGTGTTTCGTTGAGTCATGTGTCTAGAAAGAATTGGGCTGATTGCAATGATAGAATGAAACTTAACACATTAATTTCTGACATCTTTAGTAGATAAGTCAGTCAAAAAGCCATTTGATAAGCCATTATTAAGCTCCTACCATGTTCCAGG
>NW_020954720.1:1840632-1893988 GCF_900497805.2 Vombatus ursinus
TAGATGTAGCATGATCATCACCCAAATTTTAAATCCACCTCAGAAGAGCTGTATCTCTCCTTACTTGGCCAGTAACCATGAATTAAGAATTTGGAATGCTGAGATTTAAATCAATATATTATGTCCATTCCCTCAATCAAAATTTTTGGTAGTTTATAAAATGCATTTTTGCAGTAGCACAATGTTATGCTTGATAACAAAGAAATTTCTGACAAATCAGGACATTTTAAAATTAGTGGACTCTGTGTGTGTGGGTTTTTTTTTTTCCCTTTGTTTTTTGTTTTTGTTAAGGCACTGAATGTTACTTTTCTTCTTTGGACTTCAGCTTTTTTTTCATCTATAAAGTGAGAAGTTCATAGCTCTAAATCTGTGATTCCCTTCTGAGGCTGCTTCTCCAGCCACTTCTAGCATTGTCAGATTTGATCTTCGGAAGGCCTCTGACTATTATTCCTCCCAAGGCTCTAGTGGTAAGCATTAAGGCTCATGGGATTTTCTACTATTGTCATTCACAAGTCCCCATCCAGTGTGCTGCACACTGAATATAAACCAAGTAGCCTCAATTAACTTTTAGAAAAAAGTATGTACTATAGTAAGAACAGTTGCTGTAAAACATTCCTTCTCCCTCCACCTCTCCCAACTAGGGATGTACTCCCACCCCAAGGAGAACTCCTCCCAAGGTTCCCGGAGAGAATGGGCTGAAACTAGAATTATACAAGTAGCAAAGCATATACTTAAGGAATATATCTAACAAAGACATAACCTTGAATGTCCTGGCATTGTGGAGTTCTTTTCTCCCTTTTTGGAGTCCTCATGTCATTCTCTTTAGCTCTCTGCAGAGTCCTAAGGGGTCAGTGTCCTGGTAGAGTACTGAAGCCTCTTTCCTTGGTGTGTCTAGATTATTTTTCAGATCCTGATGTAGATGTTGTCATTGATTACATTTTTTTTTTGTGAGGCAATTGGGGTTAAGTGACTTGCCCAAGGTCACACAGCTATTAAGTGTCAAATGTCTGGTCTGAGATCACATTTGAACTCAGGTCCTCCTGACTTCAGGGCCAGTGCTGTATCCACTGTGCCATCTAGCTGCCCCCTGCCATTGATTATTGCTGCTGGGGTTCAAGCTACTGGTTCCTATGGATGTTGCAACTGATGGGCAATAGGAACTCCAGATCTTTCAACCTTTTGAAGTTCACAAAGTTGTCACATGGTCAATAGTGGCAGGAGGGTGCAACAAGCCTTCTAGGGTCACTCTTGTCCCTCCTCCCCCTCCCCATTGCCTTGCTGGTATAGGTGGAAGGATATGTCACTGGAAGGTGCTTCTGAGCCTGGAAGCTCAAGAAGTTTGATTGTTTTAATGCTAGACTATGACCTTCAGAAGTGACTTATTGTGTTACTTGTAACCCCAAAGAATGCGACTAATTTTCTTTGAGTAATTTTAAAATATTTCCCGTGTGATACAATTTGCTTTCATCATCCAATAGTAAAAGCACTTCAGTCTTCCACTGTACCCTGGGCCATCTCCAATCATCCTGATTGATATGGCTAGATATCAATGGACCTCTATGGCTCTGGAGGAGAAATTGAGGCTGGTGACTTTGCACAGCCCTCCCTCACTCAAATCAAAGTCAATTGCAAGTCATTTCATCCTCTCCCTGATGTCATGGTCCTCTTTGAGAATGAAGGACAAACCACACACAAAAGCACTTCACCCTTTCCAAATTGATTAAGGACTTATTTAAGCCTAGTTTACACCTTTGATTCATTGGTTGAGTCAATTAAGAAGTCTAGACCTTCTTGAGTTTCACTGAAGTACATTGGACCCACTCCCCTACAGTATGAACAACAAATGACATTTATATACTACTTAACTTATATTATCTCATTTGATCCTCTTCCACAAAGTATTGTTACAATTCTTAATTTCTAGGTGAAACAATTCATGCTGAGAGGTTAAATGATTTGCCTAGAGATGCTGTTGTTTGTCTTTCATTTTCAGAGAGGACCAATGACTTCACAGGGTGATGTCTTGACTAGTGTGTGAATTGGATTTAAATGAGGCAAAGTTGTGCAAAGTCATCAGCCACACCCTCTCCTCCAGAGTCATCAGAGTCCAGTGGCAAGACAAAAGTCAAGATGACTGGGATGTAGTGGATGACCTTGGCATCTTCCATGTCTTACTAAGTTCTAAGCACTCCACAGGGCCTGCTTCAGCTGCCTTCATAGCCATTGGAACAAATTGTTCTCATTTGCTCATTCCACCAGGGGAAGTCTTCACAGGCTTGGTGTAGATAACCCTCTTACTCACCACGAATTTGAGGTCTGTTAGTTACCCTCAGCTTGATTTAGTCAGTCAGCTAAGAAGTGTGGCTTACCTTTACCAGAGTGTGGCTGCTGCCATTGCTTCAGCTTCTTGTAACCACTGCTGAGAGTTGGGTGAAGGTGGACACTAAAGGTGGATAAGGAGTCCTGAAAAGGGTGTGGCAAGCCCTCACACCAGAGCTGCTTGTCCTCCATGAACACTCCACAAACCACTGCCTAGAGGTGGAAAGCAAGTAGAGGCAGGATTTGAATCAAGGCCTCTCTTGACTAAGGACCAGTGCTTGCTGTACTTCACCACACTGACTCACACCTAACCCAAATGCCCTCAGCTCTGATGAAGCCCATGCCCTCTGTTGTAGCTAAGCAAACTCTGTCATTCCCTTCCTCTGATACTAACTTTTAAGCTAATGGAAAAATTGTTTTCCACATGTTGATGACCATTTCTTCTTACAAATCACATTTTTATTGTTCAGTAATTATTAACTCATAATATTTTAGTTATTATACAACTCTACATTTTCTGCATGAAGACATTTTAAAGTATGCATATCACTATTAAAACATTCCATTTATTCAAAAATCATACCTCTGGCCTAGACTGACAAGTCAAGTCAAGTCAGCAAGCATTTATTTACTAATGCCTATGATGTGCCAAGCAAAGTTTTATGTGCCTTGAATACAAATAAAGTCAAAACAAAACAAAAAAAACTTCTTGCTCTCAAGGGGCTCAGAGTCTAATGGGGGAAACACTATGCAAAAAAGATATCTACAGGTTAAATTGGAGATAATCACAGAGGGAAGGCACTACCTTTAAGGGAGATTAGGCAAGGCTTTTTGTAGAAAGTGGGATTTTAGCTGAAACTTGAAGGAAACCAAAAAAGGGACAGATGAGGCAGAGACCAGAAGGGAGAGAATTCTAGCCATGGAATCTGTGTAACTAGTTGTTCATATTAATATTTAGAAGTTAAACATGATACATTCATTAGATGTCCAAAAGTTTGCAGTTGCTGACAGTGTACAAGAAGATATGAATAATGCTGAGTGATAAATGAAATTATGGTTTGGCTTATTTGATATTCAATACTTCAAACTCCAACCAAAATAATTTTAACATCCATATATTGACCTTTAGAAATTTTGTAGGAATTCTGAGATGGAGAGTTCCCAAGGTTGAGAATTTATAGTCTAAAGATTCTTGATCATCTTTTCTATAATATACCCATACTAAAGTTCTTAGAACTAAATGACTTGTTAAATATGTGAAAGTGATCTTGTCTTCTAGGCTTCTAGTTTCTGGATAAAGTTGACAAAGATAATACTTGGAAATAAGAATGAGGTCAACCACGAATAACTACATTAAATCTTATTGAGTGAATGAATCACTGAAGAATCCTTATTAAGTGCTTGCTAATGTGCCAAGTGCTGTACTAAGTGCTGAAAGTGCAAACACAAAAGTGAGATAGTCTCTGTTCTCAAGGATCTTAAATTCTAAATGGGAAGGCATACATATAGGGGCGGGGTGGTCATGAAGGGATGTTTTTATTTGGAAAATCATAGGAATGATGAATGGAGGTAGGGAGTTGATTGATATACCCTTGCTTGTAGCAATTCTTGTAGTGTTGGTTTGATTACAGTTCTAGGATGAAGAGGTAGAAATTAGTGTGTGTGTGTGTGTGTGTGTGTGTGTGTGTGTGTGTGTGTATTCTAGGGGAGGGGGGAGAGAGGGGAAAGAGGGCATATGTAGACAGTGGTAGGGTGGATAGCAAGGCATGTATAGGGTAGATTTTGAAACATGTCTGAGGCCTTCTAGATCTAGTGGGCCATGTTACACATTCAGGACAATTTTAGTCCCAAATGGCACTGTACATCCAAGAGAAAAACAATCTCAAAGGTTTATCAATAGAATGACACTTTCATTGGAGCATCAGCTCTATAAAACAAACCAAAAGGATTTCAAATGCAAACAGACTTATATTAAAATTAAAAAGAAACAAACAAGGAAAAGATGAATCATAATCAAGCCTTTATTCCAATGACCATTGATACGGCAACACAAATGGAACAGAGAAGAGCTATCTATCTGTTGCATATAAGTTTGGCAGGTAATTGGTCCAAAGGACAAAGGGAATGGCACTTTCTCTAAAGAATCCCATATAGTAAAGGATGTATATGTTCTCCCATGTTCAATCAATATTGCCCACACTCCGAAAGCTGTAGAGGGCATAAAGAATGTGACAGAAGTGAAGCAAAGTTTAAGACCAGCTCATTGGTCCATTTATACCTCACAAATAATTTGTTAAGCATTCTGCTCTTAAAGTTACAGTTGTTGGGTTTTTGTTTATTTGTTTTTGAGAAGACTGGATGAGCATTTATTAGGCATATTGTAGTGAGGACTATTTTTCAGATATAGGTTAGACTAGATGGCCACTTCCAACTTCCTTTTCAATTTGAAAATTCAGTGATTCTTATTATGTAAAAAGATCACATTTATTTCCTTTCAAGTGTACACACATAGTTTAGAAGCAAGTGGGCCACCTCTAATTCTTATTAAGAATTCTATATATTCTGGAAATCTTTTTCTTACAGCCCAGCTGGTTATAAACTGGAACCTTTCGATCTTCCAAACCTAATGAAAAAGGTGAGTTCGTTCATGACATTAACCAATTGGGTCTTACTTGCTGGTAATGCAGTCCTTGATCATCTTTGACACTTTTTACACAAGCAATAGCTGAACTATTCTCAAATAACTACTTGTCACACCACTGGTACTTGTAGGTCAGAGGATGGCCATTTTTTAGTTGGACCAAAAGTTACATATTATAAACATTTAAATTTGTGTGCAGAGATACAAAAGCCGATGGTCCTGCTCTTTCACATTTCTCACATGCAATCTTAATCTAACATTTTCTTGGAACAACACACTTTGGCTGCCTTTAAATGATGCCAGATCTAGTTGAAAAGTGAAAGATGGAGTCATGAAACATATCTACAAAATTTAAAATACCCTTGTTCATGTAGTTCCGTAAAAGATTATTGAAAACTTAACTCTCCTCATTTTCAACATGCCTGAGTTAGCACTGCCAACTTGCCATTCCCTAATAACAAATTTTAGAAATAAAGCTTTAAAAAAAAGTGTAGGTGGAAAGTGGGTAGAAAAGAGTTTATGTACATTCCAATATGGCTGTTCAATAGCAGATAGCTTCAAAGCCACTAACGGACCATTTATTTAATTTGGGATCAAGAAGCTTGGAATGGATGAAAGGCAAAGGAAGTTCTATTCTCTAAGAAAAAAAAAAAGTCTTAAAATATAGGTTTGATACTTGAAACCCCTTTAATTCCTTGGGTTCAACCTCATGAAATCATAGTTCTTGAAGTTTGGTCATCTCAAATCCCATAATGACAATTTGGGAAGTGATAAATTGACATAGAAAACATGGAGTATGGTAGAGTTGTAAGACTAGTATTAGAAAGATTTGACCTGATTATAAAACTAATTTGTAATAAGCATTGTGGTTAGAACTACTGGGAAACCACCCAGGTCTGTGCCTGCTTAAATGACACTAACAAGATAGAGTGAGAGGTGCCCCAACTTAGAGCTGTTACAAATTTGCAATGGACAACCATAATACCTGCTTCATTTAAATGAAAGCAGATATTTTACTGCATTTGAAATACTTCCCTTTAGGAAAAAAATCATGGGGGGAGGAAGAAGAAAATTTATAGACTGTTCCACACATGCTTTTCTTCGAAAAGAGATTTGTAATACCTGTTATGGGTGGAAACACTTAACTGGTGATCAGTGAGATTCTTCCGTACTCTCTCAATATGTTGACCTCACCTTTCCTCCCTGCATCAGATCTGGCAGCTCTCAGAGGTTGCAGTGCATATGAAAAAGGGCTTTCCCTTTCCCCCCTTCTTTCTTAAACATGGGTATCTACAAATGTAAAACTCTAGACTCCCAAAATACAATACAGATTTTTTTTTTTACCACTCCATAAGGTTTGGGTTCAATTTAAAAAAAAAAGACACACCATTCTTTTGATAGCATTTGACAGATAGAATCCTACTCCCAGATGTTTTGTGCTATTTTAAAAGAAACAGTACACAGTTGCCTCAGAGCAAATCCATGTGTTTCTGGTGAAAATCTGAAAACCATCCTTCTGGCCATGCCAGCCTCCTTATGAAATGTATGTGATTGGGAGAATATATTTCATCTATTACCATCGCTTGGCTAGTTATGGCATACAATGAGGAAGGAAAGAACTTTTCATTTCTACATCACTGTTAAGAAACCAAATTAGATTTGAATAGCCCAAAGGTGATTGTCTCTGTAAGCAGTTTGTAACTAAATGAGTCTGGTGAATAGTTTTATTTCTAACAGCTACTGGTATAATAAATCACATTTATAGATCATTTTACTTAAATGCCAATGTCTCTATGATATAATTTAGGGGTTGCAATGCACTCCATCCAAATATATGACCACAGGCCAAATCCTGTCTACCACCTGTTTTTGTATGGCTCATAAGCTGTGGCAAAATAGGTAGCCTGAATTTGATCCTGGGGGCCATAATTCTCTAACCCCTGAGATACGATATTTCTTCCAGTAGTACAGATAACAACCTACCCATATCTTATCTTGTATTTCTTTTCCTTGTTCTTCCATGGACCCTCCACAGAAGATTTACCCAATTGACTGGAGGTTTTTTTTTTCCTTCTCTTATTTTTACAGGTATAAATATCAGTGTTGAATAGTCCATCATGTCACCCCTTGTTCTCAATTAATGACTGGGCTATCTACTTTTCTTATTTATTTATTTTTTCCTTTTGAAAACAAGAAACTTGGAAAAAATTTTATGACAAGTTTCTCTGATAAAGGCCTCAATTCTCAAATATATAGGGAACAGCCAATTTATAAAAATAAGAGCCATTCTCCATTTGACAAATGTTCAAAGGATATGAACTAGTGGTTTTCAGAAAAAGAAATCAAAACTATCTATAGTCATATGAAAAAATGCTCTAAATCACTATTTAATAGAGAAACACAAATTAAAACAATTATGAGGTACTACATCACACCTACAAGATTAGCAAACTTGACAGAAAAGAAAAATAACAGATGCTAGATAGGATGTGGAAAAATCGGGATACTGATGCATTTTTTTGTGAATTTGTGAACTGGTCTAATCATTCCAGAGAACAATTTGGAACTATAAAACTATAAAATTTTGAATACTCTTTGACCCAACAACACCATTACCAGGTCTGTACCCCAAGAAGATCAAAGAAAAGGGAAAAGGACCTATGTGTACAAAAATATTTATAGCACTTCTTTTTGAAGTTTTGAAATAGAAATTGAGGGGTTGACCATCAATTGGTGAATGGCTGAACAAGTTGTGGTATATGATTATGATGTAATATTATTGTGCTATAAGAAATGACAAACAGGATGGTTTCAGAAAAAAACTTGGGAAGACTTGTATGAACTGATGCAAAGTGAAGTAAGCAGAACCATGAAAAGATTCCAATATTGTAACAATGATCAACTGTGAATGACTTAGCTACTCTGTTCAAGAAAATGATCCATGACAATTCCAAAGAATCCATGATGAAAAATGCTATATACCTTCCAAGAGTGAACCAATGAATTCTGAGTGCAGATTGAAGCATACTTTTTCACTTTATTTTTCTTCCCTTTTTTTGCAACTTGGCTAACATGAAAATGTGCTTTGCATGATTTCACATGTATAATTGATATCACATTGCTATTCTTCTCAACAAATGGGGAAAGAAAGAAAGGAGGGAGGGAATTCAGTACTCAAAATAAAAAAGAATGTTACAAATAAATAACAAATTCATTAAAAATTAAAAATTCCTTTTTATTATTATGAACTTGACAAATACTTCTAGAGGGAGCTCAGGCACAGTGGAGAGAGTATTAGGCATGAAGTCAGGAAACCCTAAGTTCAGGTCCAACCTCAGATACTAGCTGTTTGACCCTGCACAAGAGACTTAACCTCTGTTTGTCTTAGTTTTCGTTGATTCATTTTTGCAACTTTTTAGAGTAGGAAGAGGAAATCTTAGACCCAGATTTTTCCAAGCAATGATTTTAGTAGCTTTTGCTTAGACAAATACAAATCTAACCTCAGATACTTGCTAGCTGTGTGACCCTATATAAACCACTTAACCTCTCTTTGCCTTAGTTTTCCTCATCAGCACAATGGGATGTTAATCAAATTTATCCCTCAGGGCTATTGTGACAATCAAATGAGGTAGTATTTACAAAGTGTTTTGCAATCCTTAAAGCTGTCAACAAATGCTATCTACTATAATTACTAAACATCAATGGACAAAGACATTTCTGTCTTCAAAGAAGAAAGAGAATACTGATTATGAGATTGTGAATCTCCACTATGTTTTGTTTACATTATATGGAATGCCTGTTTCAAATATAGAAGGTACTTTGAACGTTGCCCAGATTTTTTGCATCCCCTTATGAACTTCTTTCTGTTCACTTTCGTCACTTTTCTAATCGTACATTTCCCTGATAGCATCCCTTATGTCTCTCCTCTTGTTTCACAAACCAGAGTCAGGAAGACTTCAGTTTGTCTTGCCTTTGATATATACTAGCTTTATGGCCATGGTAAATCACTTAACCTTTCCTGTGTCCTAGGTATCTCTCCAAGACTATATATTGTGGAACCATGTCCCCCATCTCCTCATTAGAATAGGTCCACCTCTCGTTATAATATTCATTCTTCCTATTAATTGTTAGCCAATCAGAGTTGATTTCCATCTGTCAGGAACACCCAATCTTCCAAAGTCAATAATAATAATAAGCATCAGTAGGCCTCCATGATCCATTTTTTGTTTACAAGAAATAGCCAAATGACCATCCTTTTATTAATTATTCACTAGTCATAATTAATAAAATGATTAATTACCCATAAATTATGTCTCTTGAATTTTTTATACATCACAGTATTATTTGTGATAGCAAAACAAAGTTTGGACAGTCATCGACTGGGTAATGGCTAAACAAGTTGTGACACATGAATTAATGGAATATTACTTTGCTGTAAGAAATAATGAACATGATCAATACAAAGAAGCATATAAAGACATATAAACTGATAGAAAGTGAAGTAAACAAGAACAACAAAAACAATATGCACAATGACTACAAACATGTAAATGAAAAGAACAACAGCAAAAATTATATATATATTTATATATGTATATATATATACACACACATAGTATACATATTACATATACTTTTTCTTCATGTATGTATATCTTTATGTATGTGTGTGTATGTGTGTGTATGTGTGTGTGTATACATACATGTGCTGAATGATGTACAATTATAACTATCAAGCTTGGCCACAAAGGAGAGGTAAGAGAATATAACCACCACCACTCCACATAGAGGTAGGAGATCCTGGTTGCAGAACATTGCATACAACATCAGACTTTTTTAATATGTTGTTTATTTTGCAGAACTTTTTTTTTCCTTCCTCTTTTTTATTTTTTACTAAAATGGATAATTTTCTGAAACAGACTAAGGAAGAGATGAAGTGGAAAATATAAGTGATATAAAAACAAAAGGTAATAATATATATGTATACTTTAAAATACATATTTTTTTAAAAAACCCAGGACAGCAAGAACACATAAAAATTAAAATATGCCTGACTTTCAGTTCAATGCCTTCACTAGGATACATTTCTTAGGCAGCAGGATAGTAATACTATTCAATATTAATAATCTTTCCTAATAAGTTCCTTTTCTATTTTCTTTAAAATAGGTTAGATCAAATACTGGAAAGATTAGTCTATAAGTTAACATGGAGCCATCAAAGAGAAGACCCAGAACACCGTTTACAACCTCTATCTTCAGTTTCTGTTGGCCCTTTGAAGCCTTTCAATCCCTTTGAGAAGGGTCTCCAGGGCACCTTATCATTTTGATCCTCTGGAGTAATGTCATTGAGGTGGATGGTTGACTAGGTCCTTCATTTCTGCTATAACAAGACTTCCATTGTCCTCTGAAATATGGTCACTATGATTCCAAGGGAGAGTCTGTTATAAATAAGCAGACCTTTGTGTTTGTTAGTGGTCATGAATTTCCAACGTTCTGTGTTCATTTTCACTTGCAAATATGGATGGCTGAGATCCAGCTGAAAGTCTTTACTCCTTATAGCTAAAGCACCATGTAAATTACACTTGGGGAACTAGAATGCTGTATAAATTTACTAATCTAATGCAACTGTCTACATACAGTTTCCCAAATGCCATAAGGATTTATCTGGTTTTTAAAGAAAGTAGCCTTCTTGTGCCATTTTCTCTAAAATCAACTGATAATAAAGATAGTCTCAGTCCAATTTAAAATATTAACCTTGGACTTCATGGAAATTTTGCTTTTAAAAGATAAGCTGCCTTGAATCTGACTCAAGGGTTAGACGTTTTGGATGGATATGTTGTATTAGTTATAAATCTAGAGGAATTCCATAGGTATTAAGTAGTGTAACCTTCTAATTTTAGAGATTAAAAAAAAACAACTGAGGCCCAGAGAGGATGAAACAACTTGCCCACGGCCACACAGCCAATCAGTAGGAGAGGTGGGACCAAGACTTGGGGCTCCTGAATCCTAGGCTTGTAAGGTGCTGTGTCATAGTGGAAAGGGTACTAAAATTTGTAGTTAGCAGATTTGGCTTTGACTCTCGGCTTTGACATTTACCACATTTATAGCCATACGCAAGTCATTTTGTTTCTCTGAGGCTGTTTCCTCATCTGTGAAATGGTATACTATTTTCATCACAGAATTATTGTGAAGAGAGCACTAGCAAAATATGTGAGCTATTGCCTCTCCCATTATTAATGATGGTGAAAGCTAGGTTGAGCCACATTGAAAGCAGTGATACCACTGCTAAACCTATGTTTAAAGGAGATCAAAGAAAGGAAAAGATCTTCTGTGTACAAAAATATTTATAGCAGCTCTTTTTGTGGTGGCAGAAAAAAACAAACAAATTGGAAACTAAAGGGAGTCCAATAATTGAAGAATGGCTGAATAAGTTATGATAGAGTACTGTTGTGTAAGAAATGTGGAAACAGATGATTTCAATAGCTTTGGGGAAACTTATATGAACTGATAACAAAGTGAAGTGAGTGAAATGAGCAGAATCAAGAGAACAATCTGTATTATAACATCAATATTATAAAAATGAACAATTTTGAAGACTTTTATAAGCTGATAAAGAATGAAATGAGCAGAACCAAGAGAATAATTTGTACAATGATTTTAAACATTGTAAAATAAACTGAAAATTTCAAAAATTATGATCGCTACAATGATTCCATTCCATTTATGATTCCATGATGAAACATGTTATACATTATAGATAGTGAGAGATTTAAGTTGTGGAATAAAACATTATACACACAAATATATTACATCTAAATATATATATATATATGTATATACATACATATATGTACTTGCATACAGTCCTTGGGGGAATTAGTTTTGCTTGATTATCCATATTTGTTATAAGAGAGTTGATTTTTTTCTTTTCTTTTAATATTATAATAATCTTTTGATTGGACTTACCTTAAGAACAATAATTTTGTCTTCCAATAAGTTATGGTGTGGCAGTGGTAGGGAGAAAAAAAAGATTTTTGTTCCTTTGAAAAATAGAAAGGTGAATGGGCTACTATAGATGTTAAATGTTGCATGTGCTTTCAGGTGAGATTGCTGTATTGTTAGTTTTATTTACCTATTTCACTTTGTTATAAGAGGTCTCTCATAGTGCAAGTAGTCTATAAATGTAATGTACGAATGAAACACAGCAATAAAACAGTTGGCCAAACAAAAACAAAAGCACTCTGCAACCTGGCTTCTGACTTCATCCTTTAATTGAAACTGCCCTCTTCCAGGTTATCATTGATCTCTTATTTGCTAAATCTAATGATCTTTTCTCAGTTCTCATCCTTCTTGAAATTTGCAACATTTGACACTCTTGATCACCTTCTCCTGGTTACTCTCTCTTCTCTGGATTTTTATGACCCTGTTTTCTTTTCTGTCCTCCTATCCATCTAACTGCTCCTTTAGTCTACTTTTTCAGTTCTTCATCCATTTCATATTCATTAAGTGTGTGTATCCTTCAAGGATGTATCCTTGTTCTCCTTTCACTCTATACTATTTCACCTGATGATCTCATTAGCTCCCATGAGTTCAATTATTGTTACTATACAGAGGATTCCCAGGTCTGTTTATCCAATTCTCATCTCTCTCCTGAACTGTAGCCACTCATCACCAGTTTCCTTTTAGGCATCTCAAACTGGATATTCAATAGTCATCTCAAATTAGACATGCCCAAACAGAATTCATTATCTTTCCACCAATACATTCTCTTTTGAACTTCCCTATTACTGACAAGCATACCACCGTCCTCCTGTTCACCCAGTTTTGAAGCTCAAAATAATCCTCACCTTCTCACTCTCATTTGCCTCACATATCTAATCCATTGTCAAGTCTTGACATTTCAGCATTTACAACATATCTCATACACATCCCCGACTCACTACTCACATGGCCACCATAACATTTGAGCTCACAATACCTCTCCCTGGAACTATTATAATAGTCTCCTAACTGGTCTCCCTCCCTCAAGTTCTTCCCTGTTTCAGTCTATCCCTCACTCAGCTGCCCGTGACCTGCCAATGAGCTACAGTGACTCCCTAGGATATTTGTATATTGTATATTTGATCCCCAGGATCAAATATGCAAAATCATCTATCATCTAAAGCTCTCCATAACCTGTCCCCTTCCTACCTTTCCAGTCTTCTTACATTTTACTTCCATGCATAGACTTTTTGATCCAGCCACACTGATCTACTTGCCTTTTCTCACATACAACTTTTCATCTCTTGTATCTTTGCAATGCTGTCTCCCAATCTGAATGCTCTCCCTTCTCATTTTTGCCTCTCAGTTTCCCTGTCTGCCTTCAAGACACAGGTCAAATCCTAACTTCTACATTAAGCCATGTCTAATCACCTCTAGCTGCTTGTGCCTTTCCTCTGAGATTGCCTTCCAACTACACTGTATGTATCTTACTTATAATTAGTTGTTTGAATGTTGTCTCCCCCATCAGAATATGTGCTTCTTAAGAACAGGGACCATATTTTTGCTTTTCTTTCTATCCTCAGGGCCTGAAGTATAGTAAGCGCTTTATAAATGCTTCTAAACAGATTACCTGCAGTCAAAGGTCTTTGGTTTGTATCTTCCTGATCCTGCTACTTCCTTCTAGTATGATCTTGATGAGTAAATTAATGTTCCTGACCCTAGGCTCCTCCTCTGTAAAATAAGAAAGTTGTAATAGATGCTCTTTCAGGTATTTTCTAGTTATAAATTCTATGATCTACTTAATTGTAAATAGTGAGTTCTGCAGCAAGCTCCCTGCGAGCAATGACCAATGTATCTCACTCACCTCTGTCTCAGCACCTTATACATAATAAGCATTGCTAACTTTTAATGGATTAAAATAATTAAATTATATTGTAAAATTTGCAGCCCCACCTGAATTAACTGACCTATTAGCCTTAATTTTTTTTCATAAGGTTTCTTAAGATGTAGCCAGTTTTTCTAACAAAATATTTTAAGTTATAATGGTTATTAATATCAGAACCAGTTGTCCCACAGCTGCCAGAGTATGTTTTGTGTACCTCTATGTTTCAGTTGGAGTAAGGTGAAATTCTAGGGTGTATACACTATCACTATTAGTGGAGTCAGTTTTCTTTAATGGTGTTTCGTCATATCAATCCAACTTATTAAGTACTTTTAGAAAGGTTTTTAAACATTCCTTAGAAAAAAATGTTACAATATCATCCAAAAAGCTTTCCAAGGTCCCTCCCTTTCAGTTTCAGAAGACTTGGAGATGCCAGCTATAATAAAATGGTTATTTTTTTTTAAATGGTAAAATGATCTTTGACTTACTACCCAGCCTAGATGTACAAAACAGATCAATAAGATATCTCTTATTCTAAATTCTGTCTCTTCTCTGTTATACCAAAAGTTTTAACAATTAATTGGGTGGCCAGAAAGGTGAGAGGACTTGAAAGCATGCCAAATGAGGATCACTCAAAGTAAGTGAAGATTTCAGTCTCTGAGGACTTAGTAAGGTAACAAATGAATTACTGAAAGATGCTTTTTATCTAGGATTATCATCTCTATGGCTTTGCACAAATGATCCCTTGTGTCTGGAATGCATTCTCTCTTCAACTCTGCTTCATAAAATCCCCAGCTTACTGCAAAGAACAAGTCAGGTACCACCTTTTACATTAGGCCTTTTCTGATCCCCTTGGTTTCTAGCACTTTTGAAATGACTTTGTCCACAGAGGTGGTTTGGTGCAATGGTAAGAGCTCTGGACTTGGAGTCAGGGAGATTTGAATTGTATGTCAGGTACATTCTAGCTATGTTAGCTTGGACAAGCCACATAAGCTCTCAGCCTCAGTTTCCTCATCTATGAAATGGGGAGGATAATAATAATATTAATTACCTTATTAATAGGTGTTGGTGAGAATAAAATGAGATAATATTTGGAAAATGTTTTGAAGCATGAATGCTTGAAGCACTATATAAATGTTAATTATTAACTATAGGTGGAAAGGAGAAGGATTCATTAAGCAACTACTATATGCTAGGCACTATGCTATGCTCTTTGCATATATGATAATTGTAGCTAATATTTTATAATATCTTTTCCAGGAATGATGGCAGTGCTGATTAATTATGGTCTAAAACTCAAAGGGGGTGGGGGTAGTTGAATGGCAGCAAGTCAGATAGTGATAAGATATCCAGAGAAAAAAGTGAAGCATGATTGGGGGCCCAGCTAAAATATGGGCCAGATGAGGCACTTATCAAACAGAACACTATGTTTGTATATATGTGTGTGGGGGTGGGGAGAGAGAATAGGTGGGATAGAGTAGATTTGGCACCCAGGGCTGGAATTGTAGAACTGAAAGGCAAAGACTTAAGTCTTTTAAAAGAATATTTTCATTGTTGTCTGGGATTTTAAAGGGTTTTTGTTTTGTTTTGTTTTGTTTTTGCATAGCACTGACCAGTTTAATCTTTATAATAACTCTGTGAGTTAGACAGAGCTGAACTGACAACCATCTTCACAGATAAGGAAATGAAGAATCAACAAGTTTAAGTGACTTTACTAAGCTCCCACAGATAGTAAGTGGAAAAGCCAGGACCAGAACACATCTTATTTTGGCTTCTCTCAAGTAAAAAAAAAAAATATTATGTTGTTGGTTTCCTCCCAATACGGAGATTTTTTTCCAACTATTCTTGGAACCCTTGTGGATTAGCTATTTTCTTCTCACTTGTATTTTTTAAACACCCATTTAGTTAAACACCTACTATGTGCAAGACACGATGCTAAGTACTTTATGAATATTTCCTTTTATCCTTACAACAACCCAGGGAGATAGGTATTATTATTTATCCCCATTTACAGATTAGTAAACTGAAGCAAACAGAGGTTGTGACTTCCCTGGGATCACACAACTAGTAAATGACTAAGGTCAGATGTGAGCTAAAACCTATTCTGACTCCAAGTCTAGGGTGTTATTCACTGTACCACTCAGCTTTCTCTATTTGTAAGATTGCTTTCTTCCATTGAATTTAACTCCTGGGTATCTTTTTTTTTTAAACCAGTCATTTCTTTATTGTGACTGATGTCTTCTTTTGTTTACTCATATCTCCAGCTTCAGTTCTTGGTTTGGGACTTCATGCCAGGGTCAGGCCCTACCAGGCTTTCCTTGAACTCTTAGATGAGGCATATTAGGCTATTTAGTCTTTACCTTGATTTCCTGGGCTCCTGACTCTGGCTTTTTCTTCCCCTGGCATGTTTTCACTTAGAATGCTGGCAGGTTTCAGACTGTTCTAGTCCCTGGTCATACCAGGTCAAAGTGCAGTGGTCTTCAGGTTCCCTTTGAGCACCTCAGACAGAGTTCTGGCAGGCTCCTAGTCTATTTACCTGGCTGGTTTCCCTGGCAGGATCCCTCCTGCAATGCCTGTAGAATTCTGTCTATACTTTCTGTCATAGATGAACACACTATCTGGGTTTTTTATTTCTTTGATTTCCTAATTCAAATTTGATCTACTGCCATTTATTTTAGATTTTTATTAGAATATATTTAGAGAACTGGATCCCTCTATGACTTTTCCCACTACTCTCTTAACTGAAATTTGATTATGATACTTTCATTACCTAACTCATGAGGTTGTTGTAAAAATTAAATGAAAGAATGGATTTAAAAGTGCTGTGTAATGACGATATACCAAATAACTAAGATAACTATGATAAAAACCAGAAAACTCAGTAAAGTACAGAAAGAATGTTTATCTCATTTACATGACACATAAAATCAAAGGGGATCATTAACATTCTAAATGACAGAATTAGGATCAGAAATGACCTTGGTAGGCTATAGAAGGGTGAGTTTTTTAGATATTATAATTACATAAACATATTATCACAGAGAAATGACTAAAAAGAGTTTTATGTGAAAATTCTATCAGGCTACCTGTTTAATTCCAGTCAACCCACTGATGTAGCAAAAAAAAAAATCTAATTTGATCATAAATAACATTAATAGAATAATATCCATAGCAAGTAATACTTAAACATAGTATGCCTTGAGATAGTACTACTTTACTCTGCCCTCATCAAATCACATTTGGTGGACAACACACATTTCTGGGTCTATATTTTGGAATAGACTTCTACTAATTACTTAAAATTGAAGTATATCATAGATGATGCATAGGGTGATGATGTATCCCCAAAGCATGTCATATGAAGATACTTTCAGATATCCACTAAGAAGAAGAGAAGATTTAGTAGGGATGTGTTAACTGCCTTCAAGTCTTTGAAGGCCTATCATATAGAAGAGGGATTATATTTGTCTTGTTTGACACTAGAGGTCCTAGGACCAATGGACAGAAATTTTGGAAAGAAAGATGTTTAACTTGGTGGAAAGGCAAAAACTCTCTAATAATTGATAGCATTCAAAGAAATAGAACAGGTTGCCTAAGGGAGTGGTGATTTCTTGTTCCCTATGGATGCTCTATGGAACCTGGTTGACCACTTGTTAGGAAAGTTACAGAATAGATTAATAATTTAATTAAGGGTTGTGCTAGATTATTCCTTTGGTCCCTTTCAACTCTAAACATCTATGATTCTAACAAGTTTATTAGTGAGATATATACATATATATATACATATATATACATATATGTATGTATATGTATATCTGTGTGTGTGTGTATATATATATATATATATATATATATATGCGCACACACACACTTTCCCAGACAAGATATTTACTCAACTAACTACTTGACAGATCAAATCATGGATTCTGGTCAGTCCTCAAACTTACTTTTTTTACTTCCATTTTTTTTCAGCTACTCAAACCACCACTTTTCTTCAATTGCAATCTTTCTTGTTCACCCTGTTCGACTATCTTAGCCTTATTTATTTCATTTTCACATCTTCCTGACATGAAATGAGTAAATTATTTAAAACTGAACCCTTAAAGTTCAAGTCAAAAACATTATTTGCTGCATGACTTTTCCAATTATAATCCAGAACACTCTGTTTATGAAAGAGTGAAATTTGCACAGTGCCTAGTACGTAGCAAATGTTTAATAAATGCTTTTTGATTGATTTGGGGGGCACAGTTTTTTGGTAATTCATCCCTAGTCTCAATCATCTGGGAAAGGGATTCCAAGATTTGGTTTTATGATGCTATAGGACAAGAAATCTCATGAAATTTTCAAAAGAAAATTACTCTTCTGAGATAAGATCCAAATTCAAGAAGCCAAAGTATGAAAAGCCAAGGAGTTTGTTTATAAAGTAAGCAAGTGCCAAATCTAAGAATTGGGCCAGACCAGGTAAGCATAATCAGCAATAAGGCATCAGCAAAATCTAATGCTAAGAAACTTAGGTCAAGGGTCAATGAAAACTAGACTATCAAAGGAGTATTAACTAGTAAGGAAGGCAGCAAGTGGGCTGGATTGGGAGTCAGAGGAACTGGGTACAAATTTTAGCTCTATCACTGAAAACTTGTGTGACTTTAGATCTTAGGACACTTAACCTTTCTGGGCATCAGTTACCTCATCTGTAAAATGAGGGGGCTAACACAGGTATCTTCTAAGGTTCCTTCCACTCTAAAACTAGATTCCATGATTGATTAATTATATTTTTCCTTTTCTTAAAATTATAAAGTATTGGGGCAGCTAGGTGGCCCAGTGGATAGAACACCAGCCCTGAAGTCAGGAGAACCTGAGTTCAAAACTGGCCTCAGACCAAACACTTGACACTTACTAGCTGTGTGACCCTGGGCAAGTCACTTAACCCCAATTGCCTAAAAATATTATAAAGTGTTCCAATAGCTAACATTTATGGAGGTTTCAAGGTTTGAAAAAAGTTTCTCATACCTTATCTCATTTAATCCCTGCAACCATCTCATGCAGATACTACAGGTATTATTATCATCATCTTACTAATTAGAAGACTGAGCGTCAAACAGGTGAAGTGACTTGTCTATGGCCACACAGTTAGTAAGTGTCAGAGATGGGACTGAACCAGGTATCTCCTGATTTTAAGCTTAGGATTGTTCCCAGTGCAATATGATGCATCATTGATAAAAGGAGCTTCCTTTTTAGTGTGTCTCTGAAATATCAAAAGGTCTCAATTCCCCTATAGGATTCTATATTTGGATTTTATTTGGATTTTAAGGCATTTTTTCTGAAGTGGAAATTCAAGCAATTGTACAATGAACAGGATCAGTAGAGACACAGTCAGGGAATTCAGGCCAGCATTTATGTTTTTCTCAATAGTTTTTTTTTCTGCTTCTTCTGAATTACCTGGCTCATTGCTCAGCTTCCACTTCTCATTTCTTTTCTAGTCTCCACAGGCTGAGTTAGCATGAGGACTAAGGCATAGGGTTATTTCTACAGGAAGTCAAAACAACCGATTGATTCAGCCAGTTGAAACAACTAGCCAATTCACTGTTAAAAAAAAAAAAAAGAATAAACTTGTTATTTGGCATCATATAGGGAAGGAAAAAAAAGTTTGACTAAATTTTTCAATTGGTTATGTTAGTGGCAACTAAATGCAGCTGTAATTTTAACTATGTATTTTTTTTTTCCCTAGTGGCAAGTTGTTCTAAAACTGAAAAACTGGGAAACACTTGGGAACCAGAGTTCCACCTGAGTAAATTCTGTGTGCAAAGTAGCACACACATTTTCCCCCTTCCTTCCTCTCCTTCCCCAACCCATTCTTAGGGCTGATTGCATTGTGTAAGTCCCCTTCAGTGGCAGGTTAGTTAATCTGTTATTCAGAAATAGAAGTATTGCCAAGTTTCTGTTTAAACAGAGGAGGAAGTGAATATGAATTTGGACTCCTCAAAAGAAAGCATGAGTGACAGACTACCGTCAGAGTAGTAATTGTCTAAGTTATTGATGCAGAAATCTTTGTGCAGTTGAATATAATCTGGCCTAGAGCGGATTAATACATTACTGAAAAGACTCCGTGTCCACCTCATTAAAAAGCTCGATTATGTTTTTCTCTGATATAAGTGTATTGCCCTTTGATTCACTATAATGCTCAGAACAAAGAACAATTATGATTCCCCTCATGTTAACAAAACATTCTCATAATGACAAAATAGCTTAATTACTCAAATTATCAGTTAAGGGCGGGAGCGTTTGTTATAATGCCATTGTTAGTGGCAGAACAGAGCATGTCACACACAAAATTACCAAACCACAGTGAATCATTTTTAGCTTGATAAAAATTTCTGACATTTAGGATGGAAATGACAATCACTGTCTTTATGTAGTTAATATTAGTCGAGCATGTTAGAGCTGTTCCCATGAGCACAATGGCTAAGTGAGTTGGTGGGAGAACTCAGAGCAAATGCAATCCCAGCTCTCATGGAATTTACAAACTTACATAATGAAAATACAGTCAAACCAGTGAGAATTGACAGGTTAAACACAGTTATACTTGAGAGAGAGAAGAAGGGACTAGAGAACTGGTCAAATATTTCCTTAGGTTTGCCAGGGAAGGGATCCTAAACTGGATTGGGAAAGCCCAACTGAAATAAATGGGAAATGAAAAGCTTTATGAGATTTGGATGATAGTTTGAGCTAAATTAAAAAGACAGGCCAGGGCAAGTGAATGAATTCTCCTTAAGTGAGCTAATTAATTGGTCTTACTGGAGCAGGAGGAGAAAATAAAATATTTCTGTGAAGGGAGAATAGCAAGGATGGAATGAGGTACAACTCATGAAGGACCTAGAAGATCTCAGTCAAAGGCCAGAACTTTGTATAAAAGACCCTTAGGAGATACGAAGTTAATGAGGGACAGAAATGAGATCCAGTCAGTAGAAAAAGGAATCTGTTGTAGCATTCAATATAAACCAAAAGTACTTAAGTAGCAAGAGAGGCATTATAGGAGACAGATATCCTGGACTCAGTGTGAAGGCACAATTAGTGCACTCCTTTGATCCTTACCTAAACAAGTGAAACTTCAGATTTACCTTTTCTATTATCACAGTAGGACAGCTAGGTGGCACTATGGATAGAGTGCCTTGCCTGGAGTCAGGATGATTTATTCCTGAGTTCAAATTCAGCCTCAGACACTTACTAGCTGTGTGACCCTGGACAAATTACTTAACTCTGTTTGCCTCAGTTTCTTCATCCATGAAATGAGCAGGAGAAGGAAATGGCAAACCACTGCAGTTTCTTTGCCAAGGAAACCCCAAATAGGGTCACAAAGAGTTGGACTTGACTGAAACAAATGAACAACAAATGATTACAGTAGTTCCTTTAAGCTCTCCCTATCTTGTACACCAGCACTAGAATACCGTTCCTAAAGAACAGCTCCTCATTCCCTTGATCAAAATCACTAATGACTTTCCTTTTCCTACCAAGTAAAGTCTAAACCGGGTGAGCCTGGCATATAAGGCCTTCTGCAGTCTGGCCTCAGTTTACCTTTCCAGTCTTATTTTATCTTACCATTTTCCAATTAATTTCTAGCCAAACTGGACTGTATCTCCTTCCCAAGTTCAATCCTACTCTTCCCCACCACCATGCTGTTTCTCACACTGTCATGTGTTCTTGTAATGCTTCTGTCTCAATCCCTATCTCTGTTAGGTGGCATCTTTCCATTTCTCAAGATCTAGCTCAGATCTTGCTTCCTCCATTAAGGAAATGTTGGTGACACCCTCTCCCAGAAAGAAATTATCTCTTCAACCTTGAATTTTCAGTAGTCCTTTAAAAATTTTATCTCTTTTGAATTTATGATATTAGAAATTAGATCATGGTTATTCATTTACCTATCTTTCAGGGAAGGAACCATGTTTTACTAAAATCTGTTCCTTCTGTAACATATAGCATAATACTATATATACTAAGCATGTATTAAATATTTTCCTAATTGAATTTAATCATACAGATTAAATGATCTCACCAGATTAAATTATCTTCCCAGACATTTTAAAATCTAGTATACTTTGATTATTTAGGTTTTTGGGAATTTAGTATATATTGAGAATTGAACATTTTAGGAACACTGTTGTATAATTTTGTAAATAATAAAAGAAAATAAATTTTAGAAGTTTGTCTTTAGTGTATTTTATTTTTGCACTTATGCATATATACATATATGTGAAGTTTATTATGGGCATGCATGTGTGTGTATATATGTACACATGTACATGTAGACATATGGGTATGTATTTATAATAATCACAATTACATTCAAATGTTAACTTAAGGAATATTAGCTGAAAGACAAAATTATTTTTCTTAAGGTTTTAGTCCAATCAACAGATGATCATAATATTAAATTAGAATGATATATACATATATAGCACATCCACATAATAATACTAGCTAGCATTTACACAGCACTTTTTAAAATTTGTAAAATACTTTATATCTATTATCTCATTGGATCCTTACAACAGCCCTGTGAAGCAGGGGCTATCGATGAGGAAACAAGCTGAGAGAAATTAAGTTCTTTGTTCAAAGTCATACAGCTATTGTGTCTGAGGCAAAATTGGAATTCAGGTTTTTCTGAATTCCAATTTTGCACTCTTATCCAACATGCCATCCAGATTCTGGGCATCTATTATGTGCAAGGTTTTACGCTAGCTAATATGTGGATTCTAAGAGCAGACAGGAAGACAAGGCAGTTTGTGATATTAGTTTACACATTTGGACATTTGCTGGAAATCTATCTGCTAAAAGCAAATAGATTATTAAATTTCTGATTTTATTTTTTTCATAAGTTAAAGAGGAATAATAAGGAGCAATTACTAATGTAGACCTATTTTTGAACAGTAAAGAGGAACTAATTAGAAAAGTGTAAACAATGAAAATCTTGGGAGCAAGTTGCTATTTTGTTAAAATTAGAGACAAATAAGGAAGGGAAAGCTGGTCACTGCCTGATATATACCTTATCTTTTGAGAGAGCAACCTTCAAAGGCTTCATGAGAAGATTATCAAGAATGAAATTCTGATAATATAAAATACAAGTAAAAGTTCTATTCATTAGAAACTTAATTTCATTTTGGACAATCACTCTTGCCACCATTTTCTTTTTCTTGGGTTTTGGTTCCCAATTCCCATTTTATATTTATCCTTAATAATATGAAGATCATTTTGATAAATAAAGAATACAGAAGCTAAATAGTTGAGTAATTCTGCTATTCATCTGTTTTCAGTTATTATGACCTACCTTTCCCCAAGTTATCATTTTTTCAACTTCTTGTTCCCAATCTTTCTTTTTGTCCTTAGCATCGTTCCTAAGGCTTCACTCATTTATATAGCTGTCAACATTATTCACATGCCAGTCTTTTATATATATATATTTTTTATTTTATTGTACTTTTTTCCATCTTTTGTACTTGTTCTCTTAAAAATCTTTATCAACAAACTCTCCAAGAAGCCACATCAGGTTTTTTTAGTCATCTGACATTTTTCCTTATCAGCATTATTTGGTCAGAAACAGACTCACCATGACAATCTTTGAGGAATCATGGAGGGAAAAAAGAGACTGAGACAGGCAAACTTCATCAACAAATCAACCAATTGAAAATATTTATTAAGCTCCTACTACGTGCTAGCATTGTGCTAGGGTTAATGGTGGTACAAACTTAAAACATGATGCAATCTCAACAAGTAAAGATTTTGCTCTAAAATTCAAAACAGGGAAGAAGAAAGAGGCTATAAACTATAATCCAGGAAGTTTTATGCTTATTTCAGACAAATTTCTAAAATATATTTGAAGAAATGATTGTTTAGCACTTAAAAAGGTAAGTGTTGAAAACTATTAGCTATCACAGATTTATTTAGAACAAGTCATACCAGACTAACCCTTATTTTACAGTGAATAGATTGTTGTTGTTAAGTGTTTGAGTGTTAGTAAGTGTTTGAGGCCAGATTTGAACTCAGGAAGATGAGTCTTCCTGACTTCAGGTGTGAGCTCTATCTACTGTGCCACCAAGCTGCCAGTGATTGGATTAGCCTGGACATATTGAAAGATGCATATAAAGTAGAATAGATTTGTATTCTTTCATTCCTCAAGTAGCCTTGTACATATTTATCTACCTGTTATGACCCCATTATGGAATATAAAATTTTAATTTTTGTTTGCTTTTAATATTTTTATTTATTCTGTTAAATATTTCCCAATTATATGTAAACATTTTTAACACTCATTTATTAAAATTATAAGTTCCAAATTTTCTCCTTCCCTTCTCCTCCTTCACCCATTGAGAAGGTGAGCAATATGATACTGATTATATGTTAGCTATGTTACAAAAAATAAACACACACACACAAAAGAAAAATAAAGAAAGAAAAAAGGGTGCTTCAATCTATATTCAGTTCATCAGTTCTCTCTCTGGATGTGGATAGCATTTTTTCGTCATGAGTATTTGGGATTTGCCTTGGCTCATTGTCTTTTTTTTTAAAAGCTTTACTATTTTATCTTTCCCAATTATATATAAAAACAATTTTTAACCTTTGTTTTTGTTTTTAGAACTTTGAGTTCCAAATTATCTCTCACTCTCTCTCCCCTATTTGCTCATTGAGAAGGCAAACAATTTGATAAAGGTTATACATGTGCAATCATGCAAAACATTTCCATATTAGTCATGTTGTGAAAGAAAACATTAAAAAACACCTAAGAAAAGTAAATAAATAAAAAACAGTATGTTTCAATGTGCATTCAGATTCCATCAGTTCTTTTCCTAGAGGTGGATATCATTTTTCCTAATAGGTTCTTCATAATTGTCTTGGATCATTGTGCTGCTGAGAATAACTAAATTATGAACAGTTGATCATTATATAATATTGTAGTTATATTGTACAATGTTCTATTCTGCTCACTTCATTTTGTATTAGTTCATGTAAGTCTTACCAGGTTTTTCTGAAATTACCCTACTCATTATTTCTTGTAACACAATAGTATTCCATCACAATCATATACCATAATTTCTTCAGCCACTCCCCAATTGATGGGCGTCCCCTCAATTTCCAATTCTTTTCCACTACAAAAAGAGCTGCTATAAATATTTTTGTACAAATAAGTCCTTTCCCCTTTGTAAAAAAAAAAAAGTTTCTTTGGGATATAGACCTAGTAGTGGTATTGCTGGGTATGCATAGTTTGATAACCCCTTGGGCATAGTTCCAAATCACTTTCCAGAATGGTAGGATGAGTACACAGCTCCACCAACAGTTTCCACATCTACTCCAACATTTGTCATTTTCCCTTTCTGGGTGTGAGATAGTACTTCAGAGTTGTTTTAGTTTTTTCCTAGCTCTTTAAAATAACTTTGGTAGTTGGATTGGTATAACATTGAATAAGTATATTAATTTAAAAAAGAATTGTCATTTTTATTGTATTGGCTTGGCCTACCTGTAAGAGATTAATATTTTCCCAATTTTTTAGATCTGACTTTGTTAATGTGAAAAGTGTTTAATAATTGTGTTCATGTAGTTTCTGGGTTTGTCTTGTCAAGTAGACTCCCACAAATATTTTATATTGTCTACAGTTAGTTTAAATGGAATTTCTCTATCTCTTGTTGCTGGATTTTGTTGGTAATTTATAGAAATACTGATGACTTGTGTGGGTTTATTTTATGTCCTCAGACTTCTGAAGTTGGTCATGATTTCAACTAGCTTTTTAATGGATTCTCTGGGATTCTCCAAGTATACTATCATATTATCTAAAGTGTGATAATTTCATTTCCTCATTGCTTATTCTAATTCAATTTCTTTTTCTTCTCTTATTGCTGTAGCCAACATTTCTAGAACAATACTGAGTAATAGCAGTGTTAATGGGCATTCTTGCTTTACCCCTGATTTATTTGGGAGACTTTTAGTTTATTCCCATTACAGATATTTGCTTTTGGTTTTAGATAAATACTACTTATCATTTTAGGGAAAGCTCCATGTATTTATCAGCTTTCTATAGTTTTTAATAAGAATGAGTGTTGCATTTTGTCAAATGCTTAATCTTCATCCATTGAGATATTTATATAATTTTTTAGATTTTATTATTGATATGATAAATTATGCTGATAGTTTTCCATTGAACCATTCCTGATATAAATCCCACCTCCTTATAGTGTATGATCTTTGTGATATATTGCAGTAACTTCCTTGCAAGTATTTTATTTAAATTTTTTTGCATCAATTTTCATTAAGGAAATTGATCTATAGTTTTCTTTCTTTTTTTTTTGCTCTTTCTGATTTAGATATCATTCCATATTTGTATCATAAAAGGAATTTGGTAGGACTCTTTCTTTGCCTATTTTTTCTATGTACTTTATATATTATCACAATTAATTGTTTTTTAAATGTTTGACAGAATTCACTTGTGAATCCATCTGGTCCTGGGGATTCTTTCTTAGGGAGCTCATTGATGGCTTGTTCAATTTATTTTTTCTAAAAAAGGATTATTTAAATACTCTACTTCCTTTTCTGTTAATCTGGCAACTTATATTTTTGTAAACATTCATCTATTTCATTTAGAATGTCAGATTTATTGTCATATAATTGGGCAGAAGATCAACTAATTTCCTTTTCATTGGTGGTGGATTTACTGTTTTCATTTTTGACACTTGTAATTTTGTTTTCTTCTTTCTTTCCTAAAATAAAATCAACCAATGGTTTATCTATGTTAATGTGCTTTTTTTTCATAAAACCAGCTCCTAGTTTTATTATTTCAATTGTTTTATTAATTTCAATTTTATTAACCTCTCTTTTGATATTCAGAATTTCCAGTTTAGTGTTTAGTTGAAGATTTTCAATTTGTTTTTTTCTAGTTTTTCCTTTAATTACATACCCAATTGATTCATATGCTCTTTCTCTATTTTATTGATGTAAGAATTTAGAGACATAAATTTACCCTTATATACTGTTTTGGCTGCCTCATAAATTTTGGTTGTTGTTTCATTGTGATTCTCTTTAATAAAAGTATTTGTTTCTATAATTTATTCTTTGGCTCATTCATTCTTTAGGATTAGAGTATTTAGTTTCCAATTAATTTTTGGTCTCTGTTTCTATAGCCCTTTGTTGAATGTTATTTTTATTGCATCATTATCTTAAAAGGATGCATTTGATATTTCTGCTTTTCTTCATTTGATTGTGAGGGTTTGTGGGTCATTGTCTTTAGTCAAGTTAAGTCTTTCAAAGTTGATCATCCTTACAATATTCCTATTACTATATACCATGTTCCCCTAGTTTTGCTCACTTTATTTTGCATCAGTTCCTATAAGTCTTCCCAGGTTTTTCTGAAAAATATTCTGCTTATCACTTCTTATAGCAGAATAGTATTCCATCAAAATCATATACCAAAACTTGTTCAGTTGAAGCCATTCCCTAAATGATGAGCATCCCCTCAGTTTCAAATTCTTTACCACCCCAAAAAGATTTTATATCGATAAGTCCCTTTCCCTTTTCTTTGAACTCTTTGCAATATAGACCTAGTAGTGACATTATTTGGTCAAAAGGTATGCAAAGTTTTATGGCCCTTTGGGCATAATTTCAAATTGTTCTCCAGAATTGTTGGGCCATTTCACAACTCCACCAAAAGTGTATGAGTGTCCCTATTTTTTCGCATTCTCTCCAGCAATTTTCATTTTCCTTTTCTGTCATGTTAGCCAATCTGATAGGTGTGTAGTAGTAGTTCAGAGTTATTTTAATTTGTATTTTTATTATCACTATTGATTTAGAGAGGGCAGCTACGTGGCACAGTGAATAGAGCTCTGGCCTTGAAGTCAGGAGGGCCTGAGCTCAAATCCAGCCTTAGACACTTAACACTTACTAGGTATGTGACCCTGGGCAAGTCACTTTACCCTGATCACCTCACCAAATAGCAGATAGACAGATTTAGAACATTTTTTTCATGTGACTGTTGTTGGTAGCTTTGATTTCTTCTTGAGAAAACTGCCTCTTCATATTCTTTGATCATTTATCAATTGGGGAATGGTTTGTGGAATATGAATTTTTAAATAAAGATTATTTCATTTTTGTTTATGTATTCTCAGTGCTTAGTACAATGCCTGGCAAGTACAAGCACTTAATAAATGTTTATTGACTGGAATATATTGAATACATTTGAATGAATACATTAAAATACATGAAAACACATTGAATATATTGAAGGAAGAATTCACAGAACACAATGTCTACTAAATGCTTGGGACAAGGGAAAGGAAAGAGTCAGGAGTAAAAATTTATTTTTATACAGTTTTTTCTCACAACAGTCTTATGAGGTAGGCAAAAACAAGTATTGTTATAATTCCTGTTTTACATATGAATAAACTAAGGCTCTGTGCAGAGCCACAAAACTAGTTAAGTTTAAGAAATGGTATATGAACCTAGATGTTTCCTGTTGGAAGTTGGCATGGAAAGGGGGTGGTGGTGGAGGACCCAAGAGATGCTTTCCTAGGTTATAAGTGGGTCAGAGTGAGCTATCCCAAGATTAACAGTGATAGACAGTAGAGAGAAAACATCCAAATACCAAACTCTGTTACTCATACAAGGATTCAAGAAGAAGATTCTAGAAGGCTGAGATATGGCAACCATGGCTAAACAAATTTATAGCAAGATATAGTAGCTCTGTCTAAGTTAAGATCAAGACCAAAAAGTTAAGCAGGAGGGAGACTAAGCAGCGTAGGCTATGGATTTTTCTGACTCGGAGGACTAGACTCACACTATAAGAATCTTTGCAACTTGTGTTACAATCAACACCCAATTCCCACAACTTTGGAGTACCTGAAGAGTGGCTAGACAGCCTGAGATCTTTGTTGTTCTGAAAGCTCACTATAATGTGTCGCCCTGGGTGGTGGTTATGAGTTGCTCTCCATGAGCAAAGTGTCTACTTTAGCCAATATATTATCGATAATTCATGGTTGCTGTTTCTGTTCCTTCATAAAACCATTCTCCTTCTACCTTCATCCTCCCTGAGTATAGCTCCATCTCTCCTGTATCTTTCTCTATCCTGCTTTCCACTTTGCTGTGGTTCCCCCAACAGCCCATCACTCATTAGTTTGAAATCCTCTCCAACAAATATAAAAATTTTCTTTTGTTATGTTAATTCAATCAACAAACATTTACTAAGAATTTACAATATGCAAGCATGATGTCAAGTTTAGGGGGAAAACAAAATTTAGATAATATGAAAGTCGACCCTTATAGTGGGAGTATAAAACTTAAACATGGATTACTGTAATGATTAATATTACATGATCACTGCATTAGAGAGATGCTAAAAAAAAGTGCTGTATGAAGTCACTTGAAGTGGAATCATACCATTCAGACACTTAGTATCTCCTTCTCTTCATCTATTCTGGAGAGATAATCTTCCTGACTCAATGTCTCCACATAGTACGAGAACTGTGAATCATTCAGGGAAGGGTGCACTCAAATCACTGAAAAGTGTGTTATATCCTTGAATGGACAATTCAATTCAATTGAACAACTATTTATGGAATATCTATTTTGTACCTGAGAATCATTATGGTAGTCCTTAAAGAGTTGCCTTTGGACTAGAAAGAATTGGGTTCATGTCCCACTTCTGACATGTACTGGCTATGTTACCCATGGCAAATCATTTAACCTCTCATTGCTCTAGGAAAATACCTAAGACTGTCCGTTAGAAAGAAGGAAAAGAAGGGGCCAATCTGTTTTGGTAGAGTACATTTTACAAATGGGAGTACCCTACATCAATGAAATCACAGGTCTAGTCGTTATCCCTATCTTACTATGTGCGATATAATGAATACAGGAAATTAAAGGTAAAAGAGCAATGGATACAAAAGAATCAATAGCTGAGATACAGAGATAAATATGAAGCTGTTTCTGTCCTGAAGTAGCTTACATTCTCTAGGGGGAAATGACAAGTGCACAAATAAGTAAATACAAAATGTACTCAAAATAAAAACCAAGTAATTTCAGAGACAATAACATTAGCAATTAAGGGAATCATTGATGAGACCTAAACTCATAGGAGCTGAGAAGATCACCAAGCAAGAAAGTACAGAGAGGAAAAAGAAGAGGGCACAGAAATGAGCCATGCGGGAGGGGGGAAGGCACTCATAGTGGATGTGACATGAATAAAGATCTAGCAGAGGAGACTAATAAATGAAGATGATTAAAAGATTCAAGGTCACCTAGCGACTCTGGTCCTGGAAGTCTTAGCCCAGCCCTCAAAAGTCCAGCCTCTTTGAAGTCAGTGTTCCTGTGTCTTGTAGCATCCTGAAACCCAGACTAGCAGGCTGTATTGCAAAACCTAACCTTGTGGCAAATGATAACAGGATCTGGTAATGTTATGTCTTGGGAGTTTGCCAGCCAAGGTTGGCAATCATAAGCAGGGTCTATATGTATTATATTCCAGATATGGAGTACGTTGCAACTGCTACCTTTTTATTCATAGAAGTTTTGCCTTGCTTCAGACTTCTCAAGATCGTATTAGCTTTTTCATGACTGTATCACACTGTTGAATCATATTGGATTTCTAGTCCATTGAAACCCCCAGATCTTTTGCTGACAAACTACTATGTAACCATGGCTCCCCTAGTTTGTATATGGAAAGTCAATTTTTTGGGCACTAAGTAAAATACTTCACATTTTATCTCATTAGATTTGGGCCAATATTCTAGCCTGTCAAGATCTTTGTGATCCTGGCTTTATCTGTCAGTATGTTATCGATCTCTCCCAGTTTTCTGTTATCCACATATTTAATAAAAGATATGATTTATGCTTTTGCCTAGGTCATTTGTAAGAGTAACTATTTAGAGACACGGTCGAATACAGATCTTTGGGGCACTCCACTGGATGCATCTTTTAACATTGACATTGAACCGTTGACTAGTGATTGGATCTGGGTATCCAATCATTCCAAAATCCATTTAATTGTACTGTTGTTTAATCACATTTCTCCATCTTTTTTCTATTAAATATCATAAAATATTTCCTAAAATCTAGGCAAGTCATAGCTACAGCACTCCCTTGATTTACTGGCTTAGTAACCTTGTCACAAAGATATTTCAGGTTAATCTGGCATGACCTGTTCTTACTGAAGTCATGCTGATCCTTTGTCGATCACTGTTTCCTTTTCTGGATATTCATTAATCTCTTAGAGAGTCTCTGTCTCTCTATCTCTCTGTCTCTCTTTTATATCTCTTTGTCTCTCTCCCTCCTCCCTACGCCCCCTCCTCTACTTCACATGTAGCGACTAGTGCCTAGCAGTAGCTTAATATGTTTGTTGTTTGTGGTTGATATAATGTCTCCACTCAGTTCCTACACTGATGTCTCATTGTGGTTTGGAAGTGACTTTGTGTTCTCAGAGGTCATGCCAACAAAATCCTATTGCACCAAGTTGGAAAATCTTCTAATACAGGCCCAGTAATAAACTGTAATTTCTCATCCAAGGACCAACCTAAGTAAATTAAAAAAGATTCATCACCACCTTGGCTACAGGGTAACACTTAAAAAAAAAAACTATAAATGACAAAGACATTCTGCTAAGGCCCAGAGAGATTGTGATAGGAGTATCCAAACCAATAAAATTATATGTCTTTTAAGTATGGAAACACAAGTTGATTTAATATTTATCCATTCAATAAATGTGCTTTCTGTATGCCAGGAATTGCTCTAGGTGCTGGGGCTGCAACTATAATGATCCAGTACTTTAATAAACATTTATTAAGAGCCTACTATGTGCTAGGCATTGGGCTAAAAAGTGAAATGATTCTTTAAGGAGCATACATTCTTATGGAGGAAAATCAACAAGTAGACAAAATATTAAATATAAAGTATATATATGATAGATAGAAAATAATTGAGGAGAAGGTACCAATAACTGGGGAGAGCAATATAGATTTACGGTAGGAATAGGCAAATGAGCTGAATCTTGAAGGAAATAAGAAATCCCATTAGGGGAAGTTGACAAGGTAGTACATTCTAGGTGTGGGGGACAGCTTGTCCAAAGGAAAAGAGGCGGGAGATGGAATGCCATGAACTGAGAAGAAGAAAGAATCCAATTTGGCAGGAACATTTGGTACATGGAGAGTAATATGTGATAAACTTGGAAAGACAGGTTGTAGCCAGAGTGTGAAGAACTTTGAAAGTCAAACAGAGGAATTTACATTTTATCCTAGAGACGAGAGTAAGCCACTGGACTTTGCTGAGCACAAATTAGGAAAATTGATTTGGCAGCTATGTGGAAGGTGGATTGGAGAGCAGAAAGACTGGATGTAGGGAGATGAATTAGGAAACTCTTAGAGTAGACCTTGTGAGAGATGACAAGGTGGCTGTGTAAATGGAACTGGGGACTGGGAGATGGTGATAAAAGATATCATTATCATCATCACTACCACCATCATCTTCTTCTTCATCATCATCATCATCATCACCATTATAGCCATCATTTATATAGCTTCTATCATATGTCAGACACTATGCAAAGAGCTTTACCAATAGTATCTCATTTGATCTTTATTTTCTTTTCATATTCTTTTGAATAGAACTTTCAGATGTATGTCATTTTTTTCCTTCTACTTTACAAAATGTGGTTAGTATCCTAAAATTCTGTTTATACCTCTATAATTTTCTGCATAAAAGAGCTAGTTTTTCCATTAACAAGCTAAGTCTCTAATTGACCATTTATTATGGCTCCATCATTTCAGAAAAGTTTTCAAAGCATCAAGTTCAAATTTTAAAATCCATTTAAAAATAATGCTTTCTCTCCTATTTTAATCTGCTTTGAATCTTTGTGGACCCCTATTTGAAATAGTTTTCTATGTTAAATTTATGTTGTGATATTAGGGCTAATTAGTTATTAATTCAGGGGACATTTGTATTCAACACTAACTTAATTGACAAATTCTAGGCACTTTCAGTAGTGGTAAAAAAGGAACATACATATTCATGAAATGTAATCAATCAATAAACATTTGTTGAGCAAATACTATATGCCTAGCAGTGTGCTAGATAGTGATTGGAAATATGAGACATTTAAGCCACAACTGTATACATATGAAAATGTCTACAGAACTTCAGTTTCTAAGATATTCTAGTGGGGTTGTTGTGGCTCAGTTTGCTGAACCCAATTCACCAAATCTGATTACTTTCTTGATCAATCACTTAGTTCTCCTCTAGACACCTGAATGGAATTCATTTTTAAAAGTAGTTTCTACTTATTTAATCATTAACCTTTGTTAGAGGTGAGCCTGATGAACCTGTTAGTTCAGGTTTGATTTGGAGGCAATATCAGACACCCTTAAGTCATTGACTAGTTAACAAAAAGAAGGCTTATTTGCCCTAACATATCAAGGTTATGAGACAAGGATGCTGTGGCACCTACCTTCCACAAATGAGCCTCTCTCCCTTGTCTCCTTATGGAAACACTTTTGTTCAGCAGGGTAGGATCTAGTGACTTCTGTGGTTTTCAGGGATGTACCAAGTCAGAGGGACCCTGATTCCATGTGTGTGAGAATTTTTATGCTTTTCTGTGATTAGGAACCAGGGACAGTTTTGGTGACATTAAGGGAAAACTAATAGGGGTGGGAGTGAAGATGGGGCAAGATTTTATCACAACTTCACATGCAAAAACATTTTTTAACACAAATTCTTAGCAAACTATTCTTATATACTGAGAGAACGCTTATGTTAATACTCACGAATATTTATATAGAACTTACTATATGCCATGCTCCAGCAGCTAAATGACTCAGTGGATAGGTTACTGGGCCTGGAGTCAGGAAGACCTGAGTTCATATTTGGCCCCAGACACTTACTAGTTGTGTGACTTTGAACAAGTTACTTAAGCTCTGTTTTCCTTGGAGGCAGCTAGGTGGCTCAGGGGATATAGTGCTGAGCCTAGAGTTAGGAAGAGCTGAGTTCAAAAAAAATCTGGCCTCATACGCTTACTAGCTATGTGATCTTGGACAAGTACTTAACCTCTGTTTGCCTTAATCCACCAGAGAAGGAAGTGGCAGACCACTCCAGTATCTTTGCCAAGAAAACCCCATGGACAATATTGGCATGCTATGGTCCATGAGGTCATGAAGAGTCAGACATGACTGAATGACTGAACACAACAAGCGTGTGAGGCACTATACTACGTGCTTTACAATTATAATATCATTTGATCCTCACAACAATCCTTGGAGGTAGATACTATTATTATCCCCATTTTATAGTTGAGGAAACTGAGTCAAACAGAGGTCACATAAGTTGCCCAGGTCGCAAAGATAGTAAGTGTCTGAAGTCAGATTTGAACTCAGATCTTCTTGACTCCAGGCCCAGAACTCTATCTACTATGTCACCAAACTGCCTACTGTTAATACAAGTCCTGGCTTTAAAGGTCTTAATTTGTTTGGGGGCAGCGGGGTAAGTTCACATAGCAGTACTCTTGAACAGTGCAAAACTTCCAAGGAGGCCATCAAAGGCGGATTTCTGGTAGGGATTGGAGAGAGCAATGTTTGTTGTGGAGCACACTTCTAGCTAGCAGTTCCTGCCTCAAATGTTGTGTAACAAAGCAGGATTATTTTTGAGTCAATATTAGAAAATCCTCATGATTCACCTTAAGAACTGAAGATAACTATTTGTGGTCAGTTTTGGGTCTATGAGGCATAATCTCCTCCTCCATTTTCACCACCACCACCACTGAGCCCCTCCTGGTAAACTCTATAATTAAAAGACAAGATGTTATCATTGGCAAGACTTGAAGTGACCAGGAAAAAGTACAAGTCATAGCAAAGTACAAACAAGCTGACCACTCATTCAGAACAGTAGCAACACAGAATAGTGCTCTGCTTACACAACATGGACTATGATATTTGGGAACATGAAGAGGGCCTCATGTAAGTAAAGCCTAAAGATAAATGTTATTTGAATGAGTGAAAATGGGGGTAGAAGACAGTTCCTATCTGGCTTTTCCTATACCTCGCAATTCTATCATTGTATCATTGTATGTGGGACTTAAAAAAAATTCAATAAATGCTTCAGAAAAATTTTAAATAATTAAATTTTGCTTTGATTAAAAAATTTGTTTTCTCCCCCACCCACTGGGAGAGAGAGAGAGAGAGAGAGAGAGAGAGAGAGAGAGAGAGAGAGAGAAAGAGAGAGAGAGAAACAAATATGAAAAGTTAAGCTAAACAAAATCTCACATTAGCCAGGTGCGTGTGTGTTCCACCTTGAATCCATGGGATAGGTACCATGTTTCATCATGGAGCTTCTGAAATCTTGGCTGGTCAATGTATTGATCAGAGTTTTTAAGTTGTCATGAATATTTTATTACTTTGCAATTAGTAGTGAGCAATGGTGAGAGTAGCAGTTGCCTGAAATAAGGAATATAGTTATTGTTATTTTAAAAAATCTCAAATTTAAAGGTAAGAGGGAAGAGAAAAGTAGGGAGGGGAAGAGAGGATTGCACTTTGCACTACAGACAAATGAAAATAGAATTGATAGATCTGAATAAAAACGTGGTCATCTTAGAAGCTACTACAATCTCTAAGTTTTTAGAAGTTATCCATTTGAAGCGTAGAACAGGATATTCAAATCAAAAAGAGAAGGAAGGAGTATTCTTCTGTTTGAGGTGGGGTAGGGAAATTTCAGGGGGAGGGATAAAACCTACCTCTTTAGGTTGAATTTTTTCAAGTAGGTGAGAGCTATAGACCAAACATTCATGACATTGGCTGAAGGTCCTTTAAGCTACTCTTAAAGATCACAGAGCTACAGGAAATCAACCAAGCCAATTTTGCAATTAACTATCCACATAATCACTAGAAGCACAACAGTCTACCTTGGGAAGTCAAATGGCTGTTCAGACTGTTAGGAAAGTCTGATTGGTCCCAAGATCCCAGCAGCACCTGGGCTCAACAGAGTATAATTTAAACTCCAGAGGGAAGAGATGATAGTACAGGAATAATTATTTTTTTTTCCTATGGGTGTTGAAAGTGAGGATAACTGAGAACATGCCCAGACCCATCAGGGTTGTTGAGAGGTTGTTATTTTTGACATTGCCATTTTTGAGTCAAAGGTTAACAAACTTATCTGAAATATTTTTTAAGTTCCTTTCTTTATCTACATTATGTTGTTCAGTCGTTTCAGTTGTGTTTGACTCTTTGTGATCCTGTTTGGAGTTTTTTGGCAAAGATACTAGAATGACTTGTCATTTCCTTCTCCAGCTCATTTTACAGATGAGGAAACTAAGGCAAACAGGGTTAAGTGATTTTCCCAGGGTCACACAGCTAGTTAGTGACTGAGACTGGATTTGAACTCAGGTTTCCTTGATTCCAGGGCTGGCCCATTTGTTCTTGTATCCTTTTTATGATTTAGATTGTATGCTACTGGAGGGAAGGACTATTTTCATTTAACTTCATGTTATAAAACACACACGTGTATGAGAGAGAGAGAGTTGTTTAATATTATCAAGTGTTTTTGACAGCCATATCAAATGTGATCTCATTTAATAGAATGTTTTGATATAACGGTTCACTCTGAATTGTCTTCTTTTGGTTTAGCAGGTTAATATAATAAAAGAATACTCATGGGAAAAGCTGATTTGATATTATTATGACTCTATGCTATTGTGCCCAACAAATGTTTTAGCCTCTCAAGAGTTATCTTTCACACATACACACACACACACACACACACATACACACATACACTACCCTCACTTTCAGTGAAACATTTCTTTTTAACCTGAATCAATGTGGATTTCTTTATTAATTTTACTTGCATCTAAGTTTTATTGTAGAGGACTTTTATCTCATTTTCAAAAGTAATGAAAAAAAAAAGGAAATGCTATAAACAGAAAAGAGTAACCAAAGCGGAAATTGCTCAATAAGCTTTGGGGTGGAACTTTCCAATATAAATGTTACACGTGAAAAAACAATAACGGAGGCTATGACATACACAGGTTTCATATAAGCAGTGATTACGTGATACCCCAAGTCCCATGATTATTATAACAAAATAGCTGGGGATATACAATTACATTCACCTATTACTACACATTGTGCTAGGAACTAGGATGGGAGTGGGGTGTTCTAAAGATATGGTGCCTTTCTTTAAGGAGCTTTTTGACATAGTTGAGGAAGATGAGACAAGTCACACAAATAACCCTACTGCATACTAGAATATAAGTGCATGCAAGAGGTACAAAGTACTACCCTATATCCAAGAATCATTGATTTAGAGTTGTAAAGGACAAGCAAAGTCATCTAGCTCAATCCCCTCTTTTTATAGTGAAGAACAAAGAAGAGCAAAACGTTTATGATTTACTCATAGTTACACAGGTAATAAATAAGAGATTCAATCCCCAGATTTTACATCTGGCACTCTTTTCACAATACCTTTATTGAGAATACTTCTGGCTTGGAAGAAGTAGATCTAAAGAATGGGGATGGATTTTAACAGATAGAGATAGAGGGACTGATGACTCTAAGCATAGGGCAAAGGTACAGGGTTGATGTGGACAAAGCTATGAAGATGGGAAAGAGAAAGACAAATGTGTGTAACAGTAAGTTTTGGGCAATGGTCTGATTTGGAAAGAGAGAAGATTATATGACTGGGAGTAGAACAAGATAAGGATAGACTCTTCTTTTGTTCTTTATCATACCCTACCTTATATCACATCTCTATTTGTATCAATGCTTCTTCTTATATTTGTCTAAATACTTTATTTCTTTATGGAAATATCAGATGCATAATATCAGATTATAAATGCCTTTCAGGACAGGAATTGTGTTGTTCAAGTTTGTATTCTCAGCACCCAACATAGTGCTTGACCATAGTAAGTGATAGTATATGTTTGTCAAATTTAATTGAACTGGGTAGTTTGGAACAAAATTATGCAGGACCTTGGAGTTCAGGAGTATAGACTGAATTCAGTTGGGAGCCATTGGACATTCATTGAATAAATGTTATGTTATTACTTGGGTATACAAAGAACATTTGTCAAAGTGTGTTCCTGAAGATCTCTGGTGTTCTGCATGATGCAAACAGGAGTTTCATGAGAAAATACGAATGCTAGTGAATCATTCAGAAAGGTCTGCTACTTCTCAAAACTCAGTAGAGGTTTCTCTCTAACTCAAGTAGAGCTGTCTAGGTTTCAAGTCTCCCTCTCTTTCTTAGGATCAGCTCTACCTCTTGTTTTTCAGGACTATTGAGACTGGTATCCATGAATAAAAGGTGAATCCTTGCTGGAGGCATTACCCATTCCCATTATCTACTCCTACCCAAAACTATACAGACACACTTTCTCCAGATTATTCTAGATCCTAAGAGCATTACAGAGATGGACAACCCAGTTTTCACAAAGTCCTTTTCTTTTTCTTCCTAAACTAGGCCCAGTTTATATGTCAAAATATATTGTTCAAAATCTTGCTATCCTGAAAGAGCTCAATAGTGGAATTATGTCTCCAAAATTAAGGACAAGGCAGCAGTTAGACTTGATGGTTGGCTATAATTTTTCTCACTATAACACCTTTTTAAAATATTTAAATATGTGTTTATATTGTTTGTTACACTGTCAATAGTTATGTAACTAGGAACTTATTTAAGGCTTGTGAGACTGTGGGTTTTGAGAGAAGAGGAGATAAAGCTTATAAAAGAAAAGGTTTCTCCGGCTCATTTAATAAACAGGGGTGAAGACTCAGTGTTAATTTATTGATTAATGAAAGACTTTGTGAATTTCTATTAATGCATTAGGTAATATCAGAAGATACTCTCAATTATCTTAGAACATAGGCTGGGAATGAATAAAGTAGCAAGTCAAGTATCAGGCTGAAGAATGAAGATGTGGTTATTGATCAGTGCACACAACTCACATAGGCTAGATTTGAGGGTCATCATCTCCAAACTCCTGCTCTATGATCCATTCTCTTCTTACACTCAGATATGTGGTTGGTTGCATGTTTTTATCTACATAAAGAAAAATGTTCACAAATATCTTCTGTTTTAGAACACTACTTGTGGCTATTATATCAATCTCTGACTGGTGGGTGGTTCTGTATTTGTAGATTGTGTCAACATATTTCCAGCCACAAAGTGTTCCATAGCTAAATTAGTATGAGAAGCATCAAATTAGATATTTTTGAAGTTCCATTAACTCTTTTAGACTACTAGAGTATTAGCTAATGAACCAAAATATCAACTTTTTGCATGGACACTTTAAGGAATTTGTAAAACATATCTATGCAAAAGGGAAAAGCTAGTAAACTGCTATTTCTACTACTTCTACCTTGAATATAGTTCTGCATCACTGGGGAAAAGGTGTGCTATTTATAGTGGAAGTTTTTTTTTTTTTTACCAGTGGTATTCAAAAGTAATCAGGAATCCTTTCAAAAGAATATCTAAAATGTAGAAAATGAAAATGGTACCAATAAGCCAGGAATTTTTAACCTGGGGTCCCTGAATAGATTTTAGGGTATCTATGAAATGGACAGGAAAGTTTATATTTTATTTTCTCTAATCTCTAACTGAAATAGCATTGCTTTAAATAATTTTTTAAAAATTATTCTAAAAAAGGTCCCTCCAGAGGTTTTCTTAAACTCTCAAACAGGTCTAAGACACAAAATAATTCAACCAAACAACAAACGTTTATTACATGATGACTAGGTGCCAGGCACCATGCTAAGCACTAAGAATACAAAAAGAGGCAAAATATAGTCCCTGCTGTCAAGCAACTCATAATACAGGAGTGAGCTAAGCCTATTGGGTGTCTATGCTAAGTTTGGTGTTAATAAGATAAGCTAGTGAGGTGGACAGAGGGCAGTGAGGCACACCAAACTAGGGGGGAAATGGAGTAGGTCAAAACTCTTATGCCAATTGGTAATGGGATAAGACTTAGTGAGTAGCCCCTGAACTTCCAATCTTGGCAGGATGGGAAGGAGGGGAGGGCAGGGAGGAGGAAGTAGGGTGAGAGGGATGAAAAGAGAGAGGCAGACAGAGACAAAAAGATAGATGCAGAGATGGAGGAAGAGACAGACAGAGAGGTAGGATGGAAGAAAGAAGGGAAGAAAGAAAGAAAGAAAGAAAAAAGAAAGAAAGAAAGAAAGAAAGAAAGAAAGAAAGAAAGAAAGAAAGAAGGAAGGAAGGAAAGAAGGAAGGAAGGAAAGAAAGAAAAAGGAAGGAAGGAAAGAAGGAAAGAAAGAAAGAAAATGAGAAGAAATGAATGACATTAAACTGCAAATAACAATGTTGTCCAAAAGGATGGCTGGGTTAAACTTATTTTGAGCTTTTTGTTTTATGGATTTGTTCTCCTTCTCCCTCACCTCCTAATGTCTAGAACATGATAATTATATTGGAAATGGGGAGGCGGAGGGGAGTCTTGTTTGCACTGTTAGGTTTCTGCCAAAACACATGTTATTTAGCTTTTTTAGAAAGGAAGTTAATGTCTTTTTACTGATGGGGGAAAAGTAGACCAGTGACTACATTCATTTTTAATAAGTATCAAATGTTTTCAACACGCAAATGATGCAGTAAAAATAGATAGCACGTGTTTGGCCCAATATCCTATGTTTGATGGGAGTTGAAATGGAAAGATTTCTCTAGTAACTAATGAGACTTTAAAAAATACTAACAATTCTGGTAACCATAGGCAATGAAATGTTAAGTGCTTTCAAAGGTTCGAATTCATTAAAAAAAAATAATACTCTGTAAACTCACTCTCCAGCTCATCAGAAAATCATCCACAACTAGAGAGAAGAAACTAAATTGGGAATTTATGACACATGCTCTTTAAAATGCATGGAAGCTTGTGAAACATTTCTCCATGCTAGTTCTTCTGCAATGATGAACTGCTCCAAGAGTATTATGAATCACCTCAAGGGCTTTACACAATGCAGATATTTGAAAAAATCTAGAAAAAAATGTTTTCTAAAAAATAAACCTCATTTTACTAGGACATTAAGGATATGGCTTGAGCTGACTAGCTCTAAAAAAATGAATAATAATAAATGATCCTAGAGATGCATGGTATAGTGGATAGAGAACCAGCTAGCTTCAGAATCTGTGAAGATTTGAATTCAAATCCTGCTTCTGACATATCCTGACAGCAGAATTGTGGGTGTGCCTCTTAGCATCTCAGTATTCCAGAAAATGCTTCGAGACCATGAACTTCAGAAAAGTTGCCAATTTATACAGGTAGATGGAGTTTCTTCATGAGGAATTCCCCTTACCAATGAAATCACAGGTCTGGAACAGCAAAAACAAGTTAAATGATGTATTTGAAATACCCAATTAAAATCCATTAATGTGATTTATTATTAAATCTTAAAAATATTATTAAAATCTATGTGCAGCAAATAAAATTCAACTAGTAGAAATGTTAGATTCAAATTCTCCATAAAAGAAAAGGAAGGTGTAAGAACTAGTCTCCCACAGAGAATTCCATATTAAGTCCCCATCTGTATTGTATGATTTTCCTTCCATGACATTTGCAGTCAGGGGCAATCAGAATTAATCATGCCAGTAAAAAGCAAATGGCATGCTTAAATTGCAAAACCAAATGGACACACTGACCATCATGCCACTCACTGGCCACTGTGCAGTCAAAAATTTTGCCATGTGTGATGTATTTTGTTTTTATTTCTCAAAAGTATGATTTCCCCCCAAATTCCTGTTCCAAATGCATTCAGTTCTCTTCTCTGCACCCCCCCCACACACACACCCTGCAAACTTTACTTCTTTTCCCCTCCCAACCAGATCCCTGACCTTTTCCAATGTCCTGTCATTGTTTTGGTACTTGACTGGCAGAACATGAAACAACAAATATGTTCAGTTTGAGTGGTTTCCTGAGATGTTATTCTATCAAACTGGCAATTTCCGAAAGGATTTGGAGTGGAGCTTGCAATTCCTCAGACACCAGGGAGGTCTGACAATGATTGCGAAGATGGTCTGTGCTGCAAGCTGGTCCTAATATCTGAGCAAATAAAACATTCCTTTTCTTTACGTTTATTTTTAGGCCTAATCTCAAGCAGATTTCATAGACCTTCCAACTGGCTAGAGAAGGCTATAGTTAGCACCTCAGTGTGCAAAGTATGATGGCATTGTGATGATGCTGTGGCTATTGAAGAAAAGGAGACTTTTCTTGACTATGTTCACCATGGGCAATGGCATAGGTGATAAAATCACAGGTGAAACAAATATATAAGCTGTTGTTCAGTTGCCCCATCTGGGGTTTTCTTGGCAAAGATACTGGAGTAGCTTGTCACTTCCTTCTCCAGCTCATTTTATAGGTGAGGAAAGTGAGGCAAACAGGGTTAAGTGACTTGACCAAGGTCACACAGCTGATAAGTGTCTGAGGTCAGACTAGGGCTAGAGGCCCAGTACTCTATCCACTATGCTACAATGGACATCAGAGAGGACTAGATACTCCCTAGGGTAGACATATATTCTCACCTGACTTCATTTATCACTTATGTATTTATCGTTTTCAAATATTGTTTCCACAATATCTCCAAGATGGAAGCAGCTTTGTTAATTCTAAGTTTTAATTTTGGTTTGGCTTAAATTCATATTATAGAGTCTGAATAGAATTAATGTCTCAGATAGCAACAATATGCTCAGAGCATCCATGCTAGGCAAGATTCACCATTGTACCAACTTGAGATGAAATGCCAAAAGTCCTTAGGGTTCATAATACTTAGCATCATGTCCACAAAGTATAAAGGTCTTCAAACCATAATGGATTTGTGTGGCCTGTCATGTGTTATTTCAGCTCTTAGAAGGCTGAACTATCCCCACCCAATTCTATGTGGTTGTTCTAGTACCAGTTCATTTTAACACACCAATACATCTAACAACTAACCACTCATCTCTCACTTTTCCACAAGAGTAATTTTTGTGGTAACCTTTGTAAGGAATAATTTGGGTGTCTATGGAATTCCTCTTATATTCCTTTTACAATGACTACATTTGTGCTTTTGTTTGATTCTAATTTAAGAAGTGGATTAAGATACTATTTTAGCATATCCTCCGGTCTTAAAAAAGCCATAATCTTTAACCCACTTAAAGGGACATTGGAAGAAGTTTTTAAAACCTGCAATTGGTTTTTTATTTGTTATTTTATAATATTATTCATCTTACATTTTTTTTTCTTTTCAGAACTGTCTAACATCCTGAAAGCCTGTCTGTAGGATGTTTGTCTATAGTAACTTTTAGACTCCATGCAGTGAGACAACATGGTCTTTTGGCAAACCCTGGCACCAGATAGTGTCCCAAGGTAAGCAGTAATCCCACACTTAACTCTGTAGGGGCTTCCATAACTCTCCACTTTTCCCCAGATGCTGAAGTCCTTGTCCTTATTGTAGCAGAAGAAAAAAAAGATACACTTACCTCTGACTGTAATGGCTGACCTCATTACTTTGAACTATCAAATCATTAAAAGATCATAGAATCATAGATGTAGAATTGTAAGGAACCCTAGAAGTCAACTGACTGATGACCTTCCTTTTGTCAAAGACAGAGGAAGAAGTCAAGGCCCAGAGCAGTTGTCTCCTATTCAAGCTCACACAAGTAGCAAGTGGTGGAGTTCCTTAAATTTCTTGGGCTGCATAAATCTCTTCCAACTTTAAAATTCTGTGATTTAGTTGTGAGATCAGTGAATAACTTCATATAGCTAATCAGAAATATTTTAACTTAGTCTTTCAGGATAAATATTGCTCAAATGGACCATTTAAATAAGCAGGTGCTCATTCTGTGTACCTTTTGTTTGTCGACTTAATTTCAATGATTGATTGCATTGCACATATGTTCATCATGAGACTCTTATATTTTTATTATCAAGAAGCAATTTTATTCTATTAAGGAGTAAATTGCTTGCTATGATCACATTGAAATATGTATTTTTATAACCATGAAAATATCAAAAACATTCTCATGAATGTAAATGTAGTTGACAGCCATTTGCTCACCTCTTAATAGTTGGTACTTCCCTTCCCTTAACAATATCCACATATTAACAAACATACTTATTTTATGCTTAGTTCTTATGCCAATACATTTTTTTTTGGTTTGAGTATGAAGTTATATGAGAAAGAAAAGACATAATAAGACTGTAGAATTTGACCTGTCTTGAAGCAGAAAGTGGTGTTTCTTTACCTGATAACGTCACCAAGATTCTTGATCCTCTGCCAAAGGATAAAGTAGAACACAAACTGATGAGGAAATCAATAAAATCTGCCCTTCTCCAAAGAGAATGCACATGCATTTTGCAAAACGCACAGAATCAGCCTCATCTCATATTACTCCCTTTAGCACCTTGTGCCCTTGATCACGTTGGACTAGTTACTGCCCCAGGATATGCCCCACGCTTTTCCAACTTTGTGAATAAAATTTTATCTTGAATCCTTCTCTGATCTCCCTAGTTGTCTTTCCAGTAATCTCCTTGAAGGAAGGGATTACTTTTTTTTTCTTTTTCAGTGTTTGCTTTCTCTACATCTAGACCAGGCCTTAGCACATATTGGGCACTTAAACGTTTATTGATTAATGCTGTTTTTTATCCCTGGAATTTCCTTCTTCCTTCCTCTCTACTTCAACTATTGTGCTCCTACCCATTCTTTAAAGTCAACCTTTAATGTCACCTCTTCCATGGGGCCTTACCAAAACCCTTTGTCAGGAATCACCTTTCTCCTTAACCTCACGTAGTGCTTTGTCTTGTATTTCCCTAGCGTGATTATTATGAAATAGTGTGTATTATAGCTATCCGTTTGTCCTTTTTTTTTTAAACCTGTTAGAGTATATATTTCACAAGGATGGGGATTGTGTCTTATCTAAATTTTCTGTCTCCCACAGTGGCATAGCACAATGTACTACGTATGAGAGGCTTTTTATATGCTTATTGAATTCAACTGCATCATGGAGTGTTACAACTGGAAGGGATTTAAAGATTGTCTTGACCCCAAATATTACAGATGAGGAAATTGAGACTAAGAAAGGTCAAGTGACTGGCATAGTTTGTGAAGGAGAAAGCTGAAGCTAGAAACCAAGTATAAATTATTTTAGATATTGAATAATAACGAATATGATTAGAGTAACTTAAACTGAAAAGAAATTTTTAGATAGGTTTAGGGACTTTTCTACTGGAAAAAAAAGTGCTCAACTAACATCAATTATTTAGATGATAATGAAAACTCTCAAAATTTTGTAGCCTATGCAGATTTTCCATCTGATGAGCCTGGAATCATTGACTCATACTATCAAAGAACTAGGAAAGACTTCAAGAGGTCATGTAGTCTGGCCCCTTGCCTCCTGGCAGGATTCCATCTAACCCATACAAGCCAGATGGTATTCTTAATGATGTCCAAGATGTAAATTCCACTGATGAGAAGGCTATTTTTGGGATCTGCTGGAGGCCCCTGGGATTCTACAACTTCTCAATTACTCTGTGCCCCAAATTCACTTTCAGAGTCAGTCTGCTGTACTCTCTGGCTAGTGACAGTCTCCCTAAGTCTCAATTTCCTCATCTGTAAAATGGCAATAATAATATTTGCAGTGCCTAAGTCAAAAGGTTTCTTTAAGGTTTATTCTCATTATTTTTTATATTTTACCCAGGACCTTGACAGTGGCATCAGTAAACCACATACATAGATGACCTTAAACACAGGGAGTATATTTGTAGAATACACAGGACTAAAATGCACATTGTTTAATTCAAAGAAGTAAGCTCAAGAGTGTGGCTAGGTGGTGCAGTGGATAGAGTACTGGGCTTAGAGTCAGGAAGATTCATTTTCCTGAGTTCAAATCTGGCCTCAAGCACTTACTGACTGTGTGGCCCTGAGTAAGTCACTTAATCCTGTTTGCCTCAGTTTCCTTATCTATAAAATGAGCTGGAGAAGGAAAAGGCAAACCACTAGTATCTTTACCAAGAAAACCCCAAAAGGGGTCATGAAGAGTCAAACATGACTGAATGACAAGCTCAAGAACATATGTCCTGATTTGTCAAATACTGATGATCTGTAGGCAAGGAGAGTTTATCTCTTAATTGAAACCCAGAAAATCTGTTCACATATACAGCATACGTACCCAGCAGGAGAGGAGTTAAAAGAATCCTCAGAGGTCATCTAATTCTACTTGTACCTGCATAAGAATCCCCTCTATACCATTTCTGAAAAATTGCCGTTCAGAATCTGTGTGGCCATCCCTAATGATGGGGACTTCACTGTTTACCAAGTCAGCTCTTTTGGACAACCAATTTTTATAGTGTTTTCTCTTCACATGAAGGCAAAATCTGCCGGAAATTTCCACTTACTGCTCCCAGTTCTGTCTTCTGGAGACAAGCAGAATGAGTTTTAACTTTCTTCTACATTGCTTCCCTTCAGATATTTGACAGTCATCATGCTCAGCATTCCTCTAGACCACACCTCCATCTTTTCCATCTCCCTTCGTCACCACCACCAGAGGTCTTTTTCTAGGCTAAACAACTGCAGCTTCTTATGTGGCACTGTCTCTATCCTCTCACTAGCCTTTTTTTTCACCTTTGGAATTATTTCAGTTTGTCAATGCCCTTCCTGAAAGATGATGCCCAGAACTGAACACAATGCTCCGGGTGGGAGCTGAACAGCGCAGAGCCCAGAAGGACAGTCATCTCATTGGTTTTGAACAGGATTCAGGCTCTTGTTAGCTTCAAAAACAATTTTTTTGCAGTTTGAGGAACTGGTAAAATGAAATTGTTTTGCAATTAAGCTTTTACTCTAATCTGGTGTTGATTAATCTCTCTTTAGCAAAGAGGTGAAGTATTTGCTTCTTTATCTACAAAATGGATATATAAATGTAGCATGGGGTGTGATGCGTACCTTGAAGGGAGATAAGAATAGCTGTATCTCTTGTGTATCCTCCCCCTACACTTCTCCAAGAGAGACTTCCTGCCAGGACGGGAAATAGAAGGTAGGGGCCAGAAGGTAGGCTACTCTTCCATCCTCAGAGTGAAGGGGTTGCTGTGGTAGAATTATATCTATCTGCTTCCTTAAATATTATTAGTCCAGGGGATGTGATTATTTTCGGGTTCAAGCTAAACTCCTGATGCTATTTGTTAATAGGAAAAGTTTGGCTCTATGTCTGAGGCTTGACTCCCTTCCCACTAAATGCCAGTTCCACAGTGAGTTCATATAGCAAATTGCAAAGAAACCCATTTATCTTAGCCAGTAGCAAAATAGAAATCAGAAAAAGTATACTTAGGAGAATATATACCAGATAATACAGAGTGAAGGTGCTTTCCCATTGGGAGGAAGGTAACTCAGCTCAACCGAGAGAGAGTCTTAGATCTCACACAATGGGAAAAATTCCCCAGTCTCCAACGTAGCAAACTGGGAATAGGGACATGATCAAAGACTGACAGCTCCTCTCTCGACACCTTCTTCCCAGAGTCTTCTCTCCTCATGGCCCTGAAGAGAGGTTGGAATCCTGTGCATTTTCACTCTGGACATTGAAAGCTAGAAGCACCCAGAGAGAGTGAATAGCCTCAAGAGCCTATAGAATCCGGATCTCTCTTCTCTCACTCTTACCAACTTCTCACTCCCACCTCATCCTTATACCTCATTGGAGCTACAGAGCATTGGTCTTTACTTTTAAAGAGAGAGCCTCATACCAATGGGCTTTGTAGTTTGAGTTACATAAAAATGACTTGCTTATTTCATTGGTTGTTATGAGATATTTTATATACAAATACTGTAAAGGCAATAAAGTCTCCTATAAATATAAGGAATCTGGGTTAAGGAACAAAGGATATTAGAAATTTCTGAATTATTTTTCTGCTTCAGAAATTGAGGGCCAGTGTAGAGAGGGTCTCAAAGGCTTCAATAACTTTCTGTTTTCTTTTGTCTTTTCTCTAGAATCCATTTATACTTTTGTACTCCTGTAAAACACTGGGCAAACTTTTTTAATCCTTCTCTGTCTTGATCTTTCTTATCCTCCAAATGATAACAAGAATGAGCTACATTCTAAAATCTTCTGTCTCTTCAAGCTCCTACTTCAAACCCCAGGCCAATCCTCTTGGTTTAAAGACTTTGCTTCCTATTTATTGAGAAGATATACTCTATCTTCTCAATAGACTGCCCAAGGTGAGTTCCCTCTATTTTTTAAATTTCTGGTTGTTCTACTTATCTTCTCTTGCTGTGCTCCAGTCTCAAAATAAAGTGACCTTCTCTTTGGGAAGACATCACTTTATTTGGGTCTTTTATCATATCCTTCCAGTTTTCTCTTGTAATCTTGTTCCACTGATCATTCCCTCCTGTTCTCTCTTATCTTCAATATCTCTTGTATCTATTGGTATTTCTGCTGCCTAGAAACACGATGATGTCTTCCTTCTGCTAAAAAGCAAAACAAAAATATTTTAATGAAAACATACCTTTGTTGCTCACATGCTCTGAAGCTATCACCCTATATTTCTCCTCTTGTTCACTGCTAAACTCTTAGTTAATGCTTGCTACCTCTACTTTCCATACATTTATTCATTCCTAATCCCTTTACACTATGGCTTCTGACTCCAAGAGGCTACAGAAGTTACTCTTGAGTCATTAGTGATTCATAATTTACAAATCTGAAGTCCAAGAGATCTGTCTTAATGACCTTTGGGTCTCTCAAATTCAACATGCCCCAAGCAAATCTCATTATCTCTGTATAAACTTGGCCTTCCTTTCAACTTCCTAACATCTGTTGATGCCACCACAGTATTTTCAGTAACCCTGCTTTGAAACTTTAAAATCATTAACTGTCATTTCGTTTCTGATCCCACAGCTAGTCTTCTTTCCCTTTTGCCATAGGACCTTTCATAACAGGCAAGAATTAGACAGGAAGAATATATTTGCGATGTCCCTAGGTTTATCTGGAAATTTCTGACCTTTCAAGATAACACATACTTACATTTAGAAACTAACCTCATCACTTAACTCAGATAACTTTGGTTGCCATGGTGACCACAAGACCACTCTTTATCCACCACCATCACTAACTTTCCTACCCCCTACTCCTATGGATGGGTATGTTACCTTGAATGAAAACAATTTCATTTAGCTACACCCTTAGATATTTAAATTAAACTAATATATTTCAGGTTTTAAAACCCAGAGAGGTGAGGTGAAGGATATACTTTTATTTAGTCCAATAAACATAGCTAGCTAACTAGACTGATACCTACACTTAGGATTTCTGATAACATCATTGAAACAGGAGAGTGAAACTCAAGATCTGCTGTCTCATCAGATCCTTGAAATATGTGCTATCCTGGTGAACAGTTTTCCTGGTATGTTGTATGTAACTTAAAACTATTCCCAAAATTTATATAAGAAAATCCTGCTTTTTATAAAAAAAGAACTTGTTTTTCAACATTTTTAAAAGCTTTTTGAAAATTTTGGTTGATCTTTAAATGATATCTAGATTTGTACAGACAATACACATAAATAGCATCACATAAAAGCATCCTACAATATGAAGAAACATATTCTAGGATGTCAGTTAAAGGAATTATTTAAATATTAAATATTAAATGTGTTACTAAGTAACTTTTTTAAAAGACTGCTTTTCAATTATTACCATTGTTTTATTGTTCACAGAATTAATGGAATATCCATGTGCCTACTAAGCTCCAAGGAAATGCAGTTGGGGAAAATGAAGCTTAATGATTAGAATCAATAATGTAATAATTAAACTCAGGAGACCCAGATTCCCTTGGAAAAACCAATATTTTTATTCATCTAATTTTTCAGTCTTTGCTTTTAAATAGCATTCATGTAATTCAATGACTAATTCTATTGATTTCTCTATCAAATAAAATTGATGAAGTCAGCAAAGAAGTAACAGATAGAAAAAAGCAAAGAAATAAACAATAAAATGCAGAATCCTAGAGATACAGCAGGGGCTCATAATACATTGGGGTTAATGATCCAAGTTCATTGTCCTTGCCTTATCATGTAATGCTTAAGGGTCAATAGTCTTGCCAATTGGATTTCATTAGTTTGGACAAATATCAGACTACATAGCCTGATATTTTCTGAAATTAACACAATAATTTTTAATGGTTTTGCTTTTTGCCCTTGATGATCTTCTCACTTGAATTCAACTATTACTTCCATGTTGGTAACTCCTAGATCGAGGTCTCTATCTCCTTGTGTTCCGAGTCTTGATTTCCAGCTGCCAGCTGGACACCTGCACAACTTTCTTCAAATTCACCATGTCTAAAATCAAGCTTATCATTCTTTCTCCAAAACACACCCATCATGTCCAATGACCTAGTTTCAAAACCTCAGATTCAGTCTTGAGTATCCCCTCTTCCTCCATCTCCAAATTACTTGTCAAGTTCTGTCAATTAGACCTCTGAAATTTCCATAGCTACTATTACAACCCTATTTCAGACTTCATTTTATTTTTTCTGGACAATTGTAATGCTCTTCTAACTGATTGCCCCTGCTTCCTCTCTAATTGCCCCCTTCTCTCCTCTCTAATCACATCACTTCATAACATGTAAGGCTTAGGTAAAAGAAATGAAAGTGTTTAGCTGGCAAAGAAAAGCTTTAGAGGAGATATGATAGCTTCTCTTCAAGTAGCTAAAGAGCTATCACATGCAAAAGAGCTAAGATGCATTCTTCTTTGCTCTCAATGGGCAAAACTAGAAGCAATCAGTGGAAATTAGCACCACCAGCTAAAAGTAGTTAACAACTAAAGCTAACCAAAAGTGGACTGGGCTACTTCAAGGGGTAGTTAAATTTATTTATATTTATGCATGCTGTTTCCTATAAAAGTGTGAATTTCTAGAGGTAGAGACTTTTCCATTTTTATCCCCAATATCTAGCACAGTACTTGGCATGTACTTGGCATATTAATAAATGCATCTTCAATGAATGTTGAATAATCACTAATGTCAGCCTTCATATGAGGCTGACAAATGATGAGAGATAATGTAGAGAAGATTCTTTTTTGGACACAGATTGGACTGTATTCTTTCTGAGAACATTTCTAACTCTAAGATTCTGTAATTCTGTAATTATCAGAACCATAAAAAAGTGGAATTTAAAAAAAATGAAAAGGATTGTCTTGCAGTAGATGTGTTTAAGCATAGCCTAGCTACCATCTTTCAGAGATATCATGGCTGAGATGACTTTTAAAACTGTATCTTTATTTATTTCATTTAATGTTTCCCAATTACATGTAAAAACGCTTTTGCATTCATTTTTAAAATTTTGAGCTCCAAATTCTCTCCCTCCCTCCCACTCTTCCCTCACCCTTTGAGAAGGCAAGCAAAATGATATCAATTAGACATGTGAAGTCGTGCAAAATATATTTCCATATTATCCATGTTGCAAAAGAAAAAACACATACACAACAAGAAAAATAAAGAAAAGTAGAACAAATATATACTGCAATATATACTCTCTTTGAGTTCTCTCTTTGGAGGTGGATAGCATTTTTCACCTTGGGTCCTTTGGAATCACCTTGGAGCATTGTCTTCGTCAGAGTAACCAGGTCTTTCATAGTTGATCATCCTTACAATATTGCTGTTACTGTGTACAACATTCTTCTGGTTCTGCTCACTTCTCTTTGCATGAGTTTATGTAAGTCTTCCCAGGTTTTCAAAGAAGGGATTCTTATATGGAGATAGGAGATTGGTTGATGCCTTGTATAGTCCTTTATGACTGTAAGATTCTATGTCAAATCTTAAACAATAACATGAAAATAAAACCTCTGATTTTAAAATAATCACTTTGAAAATTGTATCATCTTGTATAGAATGACATCATAAGCAAATTAGAGGTATATGGAAGAAATTATCTTTGAGATCTATGGGTAGGGATAAGAGTTCATGACCAAACAAGAAACAGAGAAGTTAATAGGGAAAATAGACAATTTTGATGGCATAAAATCAAAAACATTTTTGAACAGACAAAACTAATGCAGATAAAATTAGAAGAGAAGCAGGAAATTCAAGGGAAAACCTTTACAATTTTTTTTAATAAAGGTCTTATTTCTAAGTTAGATAGGGAACCTAGTCAAATTTATAAAAATAAGAGCCATTCCTTAATTGATAAATGGTCAAAGGATATGAGTAGTCAGTTTTCAGAAGAAAAATTCCAAGTTATCAATAGCCATAGGTACTACTACCTCATTCCCATCAGATTAGCATAGTTGACAAAAAGGAAAAATGATGAATGCTGGAAGGCATTGGGGGGCCATGAGAGGAAGGTACTTTAATGTGTTAGTGGTGGAGCTGTGAACTGGTAAAGCATTCTGTAAAGCAATTTAGAACTGTGTCCTAAAAGTTATTCAACTGGGTGTATGCTTTGACCCAGAAATACCATTAATATCCCCAAATAGGTCAATGCCCAAAAAGGATCAAAAAAAGAGGAAAAGGACCTATATATACAAAAATATTTATAGAAATTATTTATTTCTATATATATTATATGTTTATATTAATATATTATATATTTATAGAAATTATTTTTGTGGTGGCAGAGATTTGTATCCACATATGGGAACTGGCTGAACAAGTTATGGTATATGAAATAATATACAGTTATAATATACTAATATACTATTATGCTATGATAAATAATGACAGGAATGGTTTCAGAAAATTCTGGGAAGACTTGTATGAATTGATGGAAAGTGGAGTGAGCAGAACCAGGAGAAAAACTTACATAGTAACATCAATATTGGAAAGATAAATAACTTTATGAGACTTAGAAACTCTGATCAACACAATGACTAACTACAATTTCAAAGGACTTATGATAAAACATGCTATCTGTCTCCAGATAGAGAAGTGATGGGCTCAGAATGCAGATTGAAGTATAATATCTTTTCTTTTCCTTCCTTCCTACTTTCCCTTCTTCCTTCCTTCCTTCCTTTTTTCTTTTTTTTTTTTTGATACAGTAAATGTGGGAATTTGTTTTGCTTGACTAAACATAGGTAATGGTTTGATTTTTTTTTTTGCCTTCTCAGTGAGTGGAGGAGGGGTGGTGGGAAGAAAAGAATACAGAACAGAAAATAAAATAAAGTTGAATTAAAAAAAAAGAAAATTGTGTCATCTTGGTTTGAAGATTAAAATTCCGTAAAGATTACATTTTCCTTTTGCTCTCTTCTAAAAAACATAGCTTATGGTGCATTTGCAGTTACAGAAAAATGCTTTTTAGGTATTCTTTAAACAAATAATGATTGAAGAGACTGGTATTTCCTGAGAATTAATGACTAGATGGGATGCGCTGATGGCCTGAGGGATGTTTTTTAATTTAGTGCTTCATGTGGGTGTATCTATGCCTTTGGGAACTATCTTTTCCCAAAGCTAGTTTCATAAAGTCATGACTGCCAAGGTTTTTGTTTTAACTTCTTTTTTTTCCTTTTTTCCCCTTTTTTTCTTTTTCTCTTTCTTTCTTCCTCCCTCCCTTTATCTTTCTTTCTTTCTTTCTTTCTTTCTTTCTTTCTTTCTTTCTTTCT
>NW_020954720.1:1893998-1953175 GCF_900497805.2 Vombatus ursinus
CTTTCTTTCTTTCTTTCTTTCTTTCTTTCTTTCTTTCTTTCTTTCTTCTTTCCTTCCTTTCTTCCTTCCTTCCTTCCTTCTTTCCTTCCTTCCTTCTTTCCTTTCTTTCTTTCTTTTCCAGACTAATTTTCTAACCTCTGGATCAAGGGTAAGGTGGCCCAGGGCAATGAAGCAAGTATTGTTCCACCCTGGGGAGCCACAAGAAAAGAGGTGAGATGACTGATTTCCAGTTTTACAACTCTGTAAATAAGTACCAAAATCTTACTAGCCAGTAAAAGATGTTTACTCCTTTCATAAGCACATAGGTAAAATCAGTACATAAATCAACATTCTTAACTGGTCTCCTCCCAAATTCTGCTCCTCACTCCATCCCTCCCCTAACACCAGCACGCGCCAACAGACACACACACACACACACACACACACACACACACACACATACCATCCATCTCCACAGGCAAGTAAAATTCTTACAAGGCATCAGAAATATTTTAATCACTTCACTGCAGCTTTCTTTGAGTTTTCAATAAGCCAAAAACAAAAGCCATTGTGCCTGTAGCTAGAATTCCTGCCTGCCTCCATGATACTGATAGCAAGCTCTTCTAGTAAATCTCCAGATTTTCTCTCTCTGTTTGAGTTTTCCTCTTCGAAAGTCAGGTACATTTGAAAGAGGTCTTCCTTGTCAGAACAGGACCCCAGCTCTGAGGCCCAGCTAGGCAGGAAATTGATCTCTCAAGTCTGTCAAACAAGTATGAAGCTCAGCAAAGGACAGGCTAGTGTTACCAGGTGCAGGTGCATTGCTGAGCTGAGTTGCTGATGGTAGCTGAGGTGAGGAAGCCCTATTCTCTTTCACAGTTGAAGAAAGAAATTTGTCAGTGACAAGAAGGACAGCTTGCATGCCTCACATTCCTCAGTTTTGAAAATAATAAGGGGCAGGGGAATGAGGGAAAAATCAAATTTCTACTAAAGGATGTCAGCCACGAATTTACTGCAGGTGCAATATTTCTCCAAACAAAGAGCATTTTGTTTCTCCCCTCTGTGCTTCCAAGAAAACCGGCCTCCGCCTTTCCCTGTTATGTTTTTCTTTTTATCAGTGCAAGGTAGATTAAAATGTTGATACCCTTCCTTGGCAAAAGGTATTTTAAAAGTTCTTAGTACAACTGTTGAAGCAGGATTAACTTCCTATGAACCCTTAGCTTCACTCGGTACAACTGAGTTTTCTCTACCCAAAGACTCGGTCTACTTTGCCTCTGTGTGTTACTGAATTGCTTTCTGTATACTCCAGATGTACAGTTGTGGCCTTGTGTATTTCTTTGTCTCTGTGGTCAGAAATTGACCACTTCATGTAGAAGAGGGTTTTTCAGCCTTTTTGTTGTGTCATAGACCCCTTTGACAGGATGGTGAAGCTTATGGATCACTTCTCACAACAATGTTTTTAAATGCATAAAATAAAATACATAGAATTGCACAGGAAGTCAGTTATATTGCAATATAGTTGTCAAAATCTTTTTTTAAAGCACATAGATTAATGGACCCTAAGTTATCCCATGGTGCAGAAAGAACAGATTTTCTTCCTGGTTAACAAAATGGCAACCAAAAACCTCATTCTTGATGAAGATTAGATTAAGGGTGACAAGTACAGTGGTCACACAGGGCCAAGATACATGATGAAACCTACCTTCTTTCTCACTATTCCCCACAAAGCCTTGAAAAACTATTAGTAAAATACTATAGCTACTACCAGGAGTAGTACTACTACTACCCTCACCACCACTCCTGCTAACACCACTACCACCATCACCACCACTACTACTTACTACAACTACAGTAATGATAATAAGGCATTTCTGAAGGGTTGTAAGGCATAAATGCTATAATTATAACAATCCTTTGAAATAGTTCAAGCATTGATATAAACATGATTATAGACTAAGGAACTGAGATTGAGATAGGTTCAGTGAGTTGCCTAGAGTTACAAAATTAAAAAAAAATTCAGGCCCAGAACTTGAAGCCAAACTTTCTGACTCCAAGCTTTTCACACTATGACATGCCAATTGGAAAGTAATTATTTTTCTTTGCTCTAATTAGTCCAGTTTCATATCATCCCACGAACATACCACAATGAGTCCTATTTCTATCCTTTCATACTTCAGTGATCTCCTTCTCTTGGAGCACTATCCCCTTTTCCATCTATCTATCCATCCAAACCCTGGTCATCTTTCAAGGCTCAACTCAGGTTTTGCCACCTCCATGAAGCCTTTTCTGACTATTTCAGTCCTCTCCAACAATATCCTAAAGCATTTACAGTCTGTATTCAAAGACAAGGCTCTGGAAGGGAAGCATCCCTCTAGAGTGTAATAAGGACTGGACACAACAAGGGATCCTTAATTATACTTCATAAATGCACATATTTTTAACTTCAGATAATTCTGTTCTCTCTGTATTTATTTTATAATAAGTATTTATTTTATAATAAACTGAGTTTTGGGGAAGGTAGGTGGTACAGTAGATAGAACACTGGGCCTGGAGTCAGAAAGACATCCTCCTAAGTGCAAATCCAATCTTAGACGCTTACTAGTTGTGTTATCCTGGGCAAGGCAGTTAACCCTTTTTGCCTTAATTTCCTCATCTATAAAATGAGCTGGAGAAGGAAATGATAAACTACTCTTGTATCTTTGCCAAGGAAAGTCCCACAAGGGATCGCAAAGAATCAGACATAACTGAAAAATGACTGAAAAAATTGAGTTTCATGTATAATGGGGTGAAAGCTTAGTGTTTCAAGTGAATCACTCACATGCAATCCTCTGTATGGTCTAAGTTTTTTTTTTTTTTTTCTACTGTATACCTACTTAGGTTGTGGTTGTTTTCATTTCAAAATGGTTTGATTATAACAACACTGTCAATAAAAATCAAGTTAAAATATATAAAATAGGGTGAAATGTCTTATCCCACACTTAGTTCTGCCTTTTTGGGCTATGTAGATCATCTCTAATTCCTCTTCTGCGTGACAGGCCTTTAGATTTTAAGTATAGCTACCATGCCTTCTCTAAGTCTTCCCTTCTCCAAGCTGAGTTCTTTGTATGACATGGTTTCCTGGTTGCTCATCATTCATTCATTCAATCAGTCAATAAGCATTTATTAAGTGCTTATTTTACGGGCACTGTGGTATGAACCATCCTAGTTGCCCCCTTTGGGCCTCATAAATAACCTTCTAAAGTGTTGCACAGAGGTCTAGACACAATACTCTAGGTGGAGTCTGACCAGGCCAGAGTACACTAGGACTATCATCTCTTTTGTGCCGAACACTATGTTTCCATTAAGACAGTTTAATATCACATTAGCTATTTAGCTATTATAGCACACTGCTAACTCATACTGAACTTGTGATAGTCAATAAAAACCCTCAGGTCTTTTTTTCCTGTAATTTTCTTATTTTTTTTTTAATCTAAGTAAAGGCATTTACTTCTTTCATCAGTATTATATTTCATTTTTTTTTTTTTGCCTCAGCCTATTGAACCCTAGTCTGTTAGGACTGTTGTTTTTGGAATTCTAATGTTATAATCCCAAACTATGCTACTCTATAAGTCAGTGGACAAAGTATTGAATAGCTTCAAAACAAGACAATAGAGCCTTGGGGCACATTTCTGGAGAACTCATCATACAATGCAAAGAACATTGGGGTTGGAGTCAGAGCCTGAATTCACATCCTGACTCTGTTACTGTGTGCCTTTGAGTAAATCACTTAACCTCTCTAGGCCTCAGTTTCCTCATCTGTTAAATGATTAGGTTGAATTAGATGGCCTCTGAAGTCCCTTCTAGCTTTGTCAATGATCCATTGACATTTACATTAATTCACTAATCAGTGCTATTTGGGTCAGATTGAACAAACAATTCCAAAACCATCTAACTATACCGTCATCTCGTATACCAGGGGAACATGAAAGACTTTGTCAGGTACCTTGCTAGTATCTGAATGTATAATCTCCACAACATTCTTGAATAATTCAGATTGGCTACATTGGAGGGTCTATTTTCATTTCAGCATTCATATGTTGAGACTAAAGATGAAAAGTTCACTTACCACCTCAACTCCCCACAGTCCCCTATATATTTCTTAGCTTCACAACTATTTTCAGGATCATTGTAGTGTAAAATTTCTGCGTGCAGGTCAGATCCTGATTTCAATCATAGAATTTTCAACTCATAGAATCCTTCATAGGATAATAGGAACATTGACGTAGAGCTGGAAGGGACTTCAGAGGCCATCTAATTCAACCTAATCTTTTAACACATGAAGAAACTAAGGCCTAGAGAGGTTAAGTGATTTGCTCAAGGTCACCCATAGATTACCTAGTTCAAACTCCTAATTTTTTAAATAAGAAACCAAGACCCAGAGAGGTCAAAAACTCATAGGGAAATAACTTTCCCTGTGACACAAAGGTAGTATTTGAGGTCCATTCAATACATAAGAATACCTACTATTTGCTATGAAGTTATGAAGGTACATGAGGCAAGACTTCTGTCCTCTAGGAACTTGAAGAGATATTCCAGAGGCTATGTAGCAGAAAGAGTACAGAATTTGGAATCAGATGTGCTGACTCAGAATCCCAACTCTTCTATTTTCTATTCTCTTTGAGCTCATCAAGGAAATGGGGATGATAATGCTTTTACTCCGTGCCTAACAAACTTGTAGTGATGCTCAGCTGAGGATGCTCTTTGGTGTGTTGGGAATAGGATTTGCATTAAGATGAATGGGTTCTAATTATAACTGTGCCTCCTGACTCTCCATATGGCACTGGGCAGCTGGACTGAACTCCAGACTTGGAGTCAGGAAGACCTAAATTCCAATCTAGCCTCAGACACTTACTAGCCATGTGACCCTTAAATTCTATCTGAATCAGTTTCCTCATCCATAAAACAAGGATAATAAATAGCACCTGCCTTCCAAGGTTGTTGTGAAGGGGAAACATGAAATAATATTTGTAAAGCACTTAGTACAATACTTGGCACATAGTAGGCACTTAATAAATGCTCATTTTTTTTTAAAAGTTACTTATTCCCTTTGGTTTTCTTTCCTCATCTATAAAATTAAAGAATGAGATTAGATGACCTCTAAAAATCCCTTACTTTCCTAAATAGTCAACACGTATTTGTTGTTATTATTATTTATTTATTTATTAATAATAATATTAATATATTAGTTAATATATTAACTAATTAATAATTTATTAAATACTTCTCAGGCACTGTGCTAAGGTACCACTCTTAAAACTCTCCGTGAACCACACTATAAAAATCAGTTATTATTATGGGAGCAGTACAAAGAATGCGTAACTGGAACCTAAATTGTGACAGTCATCTGTAGGACAACCAATGTGAGCCCTCATTACAATAGTTTATAGGAAGAAGAGGCCTTTTCCAGCTGAGATGATCAGAAGAAGCTTCTTGAAAGAGGAGGCATTTAAGCTGAGCTTTTGAATCATGGAAAGACAGAACTGGAGGAGAACACCCTCATCTTCAGCAGAAATGAATTTTCTCTCCTGAAGATCCCTCAAATTTGACCATCCTATCCCTTCACTTGGTGTTCAACCCAGAAGAACAAGTGCTAAAAGAAAATGGCAAAATGACCATTCCAGCTTCAAGCAGCAATGGTCCTGAAGCTCTTAATGTGAATATTTTCTCCTTCAGACAGCAACATGAGTTTAAATTCTGGACCCCCCAAAGCAAACATTTGAGAAAGGTTCCCCTTATCTTTACTCAGTTGCAAAAGCAAAGAGGTCTCCCAAGTGTAGTGGGGGCCCCTCTTACAGCTGTGTGCCTTTCAATTCAGAGGCGGCCTGTATAATAATCATGTCTACAACTCCAGCAAATCTCATGGCAGGGAGAAAAGTGGAATTGTTCCTCTGTTATGAATTTTCACCCCAATTCAAGGTAAAAACACATCCTGTGGCGTGATTAAAAGACCTTTCACGTTACAGCAGGTGTATTTTGTGTTTGTTCAAATGAATTGGCCAATGCCTGCAAAATGTGAATAGTTCATTGTGGACGCGGGCACTACCGAGGCACTAAATTCTAAGAATAACAAGCAAGAATGAAATTGACTTTCCCCTTTTCCAGATTAAAAAAAATATATAATTTAAAGAGGCAGTTTGCCAGGGTGCCTCATGGGAAATTTAAGGCAAGGTTAATTACTGGAGCCACATGCCCAAGATCTCACTCTGAAAATGCCCCTTTAAGAATTAAATGAGAAAAGAACAACATGCTGCAAACCAGGTCACAGCAGCTGTACTCACCATCTCTCAGACAGAAAGAAGGAAAATACGCTTTAATTAAATTGTATTAATTGGTTTAGCTGATCTGCAAATAGTGTAAGAGCTTTGCTGTAACTGTTTTGTTGGCTCTGGTCCATTTATCCTTGACATTAAAATAAAGGAATGCAGTCTGGACATTAGAAACACCCTGGGAGAGACTTTTGGACTGTCCAGGGTTAAAGAGGCTTCAGTGTCTCTTGAGTTTAGCCAGAAATACTGTTGCCTGCATACAGAAATTAGACATATACACAATAAAATAAAGGTCCAATTAAAAATTTTGCTGCTAAAAGCTGTGCTAAATGAAAAGTGGAGACATGTAGTTTTTCTATAAAAGTAAACACTTGTTATAGAGAGAAAAAAATCAAGGTTTTAGAGCATTAGAGATTAATGGAACTATTTCAGAGTCAAAATGTAAGTTTTTGTATGTAAGATATTTATGATTTTGAAAACATTCAACTAGCCAGATTGATGCAAATTTGCAGAACAAATTTGGTTATGCTCTTCAGGAAGAAAAAGAAGGTCTCCAGGACCCATATCTGTCACAAAGAAAATCAGGTCAATATGACTTAAAACATTCAACTGATTTTTTAAAACACGATGTCAATGCAGTCTATATAGTTCTGTATCCAGATTTCTGAATGTTTAAAGTTGGGATAGTATCACTAAGTTTTAAATATAACAAATTTTAATATAATTTTAAAAAATGTTAATGTAAAATTTATATAGAGTACATGAATTATAGAGAATAATAACCCCAGTTATAGAGTGCTTTGAGGTTTACAAAGTGCTTTGCTCACAACAATTGTGTGCATAGGTAGCTCTTTCTTCTACACTGACTCTCGAACTTATCATACATCTCTTCACATTCCTTGAAGGGAAAGGCCATGTCTTATGCACCTTTGCAATATTATTATTATTGTTGTTAAGAATTATTATACTTGGTACATAGATGAAGAAACAGAGGCTCAGAGATGTTCAATTACTTTCAGAAAGTCCCACACCAAGTGCTGGCACTTTTTAAACTCAGGTCTTCTGACTCCATGGTAAATTCATCACTTTTCACTATATAACCCTGCCTTCTAAGGCAATATTAATAACTGATATTTATATAGTGGTCCTTACATATATCATGTCATTTGAATTTCACTACAGCCCTGGGAGGCAGACACAACAGATGTTATTATTCCCATTTTACAAATAAAGAAACTGAGACTAGGTAGCCCTTGGACTTGGATTCAGGAAGACCTGAATTCAGATCCTACCTCAGATGCTTACTAGTTGTGTGACCCTGAGTAAGATATAATCTTACAGTTTCATTTTCTTCATCTATAAAATTAGCATTTATTAAACATCTACTACATGCCAGGTACTGTGCTAAATGTTGGAGATACAATTAATAAAAAAGAGAAAGACAGTCCTACCCTCAAGCAGTTACAGTCTAAAGGTCCCCCTTTACACAAAAGAAAGTAGGAAAGTAGGGAAGAGGATGGAACACCGGCTGTACCCGAGGGTGGGACATTTTGTTCTGTGAAGTGGAAACGAGGCAGGGCGGCAGATGTAAGGCAAAGTGAGCTAAGAGTCCAGATTCTGCCCTCTAAAAAGGAAGGTATTGGGAGGAGTTTGGTATTCTGCATTCCAGTCCTCTAGTCAGAGGGAAGAGGAGACAGGAGGAGGCAATATCAATCAAGGCTTAAGTTAGCAGGATGGTGGTGAGTTTAGAAGTGATGAGCTAGCTTATCGTGGGAGGGGCATCTTGTTTCAAGAAGCTGAAACCAGACTGAGTAGCAGATACAGAGTGGAGTGAACTGAATCCAGTTTCTAACTTCTATAAAGGAAGGTATAATAATAGAAAATAATTTTAAAAAAGATAATAATAGCACCTACCTTACAAGGTTGTTATGAGGATAAAATGAGATGTTATCAGTAAAATGCTTTGCAAATCTTAAATAAAAATATGAATCTTAGCTATTATTACAGTTTAATAACTTGCTGATGGTCACAGACCCAGTCTTCTGGATGCCATGCCCAACATTCCATCCACCACTCCATGCTATCCCTTCAGAACTGCTTAGACCTGGACCCTACTTCCTTAAGAGGTTGCTCTTGAAGATTTGAGGTATGTACGTAGAGCACTCAGCTAGAGAAATAAAAACAATAGCTAAATGGATAGTAAAATGTTTATGAATCACAAATTTTGCACCATTGAAATAGCATGTGATTTAATTTTGCTCTTTAAAAGAATTACTAGTTGAAATACAAAGGTTTTGTCTTTTTAATCTATGATTACACAACTTGAGTATGACTGCAAGCATCATAGATATGTTTTCCCCCAAATGCAATGACTGCCACAAGGAAACTGTAAATGCCAGTGACTCACACAGGCAGCAATACTGTATTTCTCATCAACTTTGCTCATTCCACCAAAAAGCTATATTTGCAAATTCTCTGTAGCCACGCAGGCCATGTCTTACTGGCTCAGTAGATAGGGCTATGCAGATGGGATGACCTACCCTCTTCTTTGACTCAGATGATTTGGGTCATGAATCACTCTTCCTCTTCCACATCTCAATACTTTTTTGGTTCTTTCTTTTTCTTTGTGTCACAGAATAAAACATAGAATTACTTCTGGCTAAACCAACTCCTCTATCTCTGAATTTGATCCCGTTCCAACCATCATTGTCCAGGATGTTGCTTCTTCAGTTATTTCCTCTTTTCAATCTCCTAGCCCAGTAACCATTTTTTTTACCCACAAATCTGTTGATAACAGAAAAAAACTTGACTTTACCCTCCCTCCCAATTAACTATAGTCCCTCTTTTTTCTTTTTTTCACAGTCAATTTTTTGCAGTTAATCTGTAACTAACACTTCCTCTTCATCATTTCCCTTTCACTTTTATTACATTCCAATTGAGCTATTCTGTCTACCCTTCTGAAACTGCTCTGTTAAAGGTCACCAATGATCTTTCTTTTTTTTAACACTCATAACAATTTTGTTTGAAATAACAAAAATAGCAATAATCCATATGTCCAATGATTGAGGAATGGCTGAACAGATTTTGAGAAGTTGATATGACAGAAAGCTTTATTCTCTTAAGAAATTGCATATATTAAGAACACTAAGGAACATGGGAAGACATAAAGTGATTCCAGATGAAGAAAGTAGAATTAAGCCAACAAGACTCCCACTATTTATGGTACCAGTGATCTTTCAATTGGCAGATGCCATGTCCTCTTCTCAGTCTTTCTCATCCTTGACCAGTCTGTAGCATTTGATAATATTGACCACTCCTACTACTTCCTTCTTTGTCTTCTTTTTTTCTCTTTATTTCCGCAGGATCATAGTTTTAGAGCTGGAAGGGACTTCAGAGTCTGTTTTGTCCTTTCATATGAGGAAACTGAGACCCATGAAGGTTAAATGACTTGCCTAAGGTCATATAAGTAATACCCATCAGAAGTAGGATCTGAACCAAGTCTTCTAATCCCAATGCTAGCTATGTCAGTTATTATAAACTCAACATACCTCAAACAGAATTTATTATCTTTCCACCTAAAATTGCTTCTCCTTCTAATTTACCTATTTCTGGCAATGAAAGTCCCATTTTTCCCCAGTTAACCAAGCTGGAAAACTTAGTACTATCTTTTGACTCTTTCTTGCTTTCTTTTTTACCTACTACATTTAATCAGTTGCCAGGACCTATCAATTGTGATGCAAAATTCTTTGGAGCATGTGGCCAGTTTTTTCTATTTTCACTGCTGCCATATTATTACAAGAGTTTATTATTACCCATTTGGACTATGCCAATACCCTCCTAATTGGTCTTTTACTCTTTCCAATAGGTTTTTTTTTTCAGGCATGAAACAGTTTTATTCTTACGTTGAAAACGAATGTTAACCATTAAAGTGTCTTAGAAGTGGAGAAGCTAATATTCAAGCCTTTTGGGGGACATTTGCAAATTGCTTCTTTGGGAGAGTTGCTCATCAGCTATTTTACATTTCACTCCCACTGAAGTCATCCTGACCAATCCATATTTCAATCTTCTTTGCACACAAATCTTATTTCATTTACTCTGCTGCTTAAAAACCCAGTGAGGGCTTTATTTTAATGAATCTAATAAAATCCAAGCACCTCAACCTAATGTAGGACCTTCCACTGATACCACTCTACTTTTCCAGTTTCATTTCTTGTGACTCCTTTCTTTTCTTTCCCTTTCCTTTCCTTTCCTTTTGGTGTTCTACAGTACTGTAGCTACAGCTAGGTAGCTCAGTGGATAGAGACTGGGTCTGCAGTCAGGAAGACCCAAGTTGAAATTCAGCCTTTGACATGTACTGGCTGTGTGACTCTGGGCAAGTCACTTAATCTCTGTTCACCTTAATCCACTGGAGAAGGAAATGACAAACCCCTCCACTGTCTTTGCCTAGAAAACCCCATGGACAATATAGTCTACAGTGTCATGAAGGGTCAGACGTAACTGAATGAATGAACATCTGCACTGGTATGGTTGTTGTCCTTCATTTTCAAAGAGGACCAAGATGACATCACTATGCTAGAGTTGAGTTTTAATGTCTCCATCTGTGGCTGAGCAGAACAATATGAGCTCAGAATGTTCTTCCACAGGTCAAGAACAAATAGTCCAGGTGAACATTTGGGATGGATTCTCTATGTTTGTGCATCTTTCGTTTCTCCTGAGCTATTTCAATTCTGCTTTACTAATACAGCACAGCACCTTCTCTGATGTGAGCATGCCATGCCCACTGTGCCAATGTCTCCCATGTCACACAATCAATTCCAAAGTTCTTAAGAGACCTTGAGAGTGTCCTTGTATCGCTTCTTCTGACCACCATGTGAACGCTTGCCCTGTGTGAGTTTTCCATAAAATAGCCTTTTTGGCAAGTGTATTGCATTCAAACAACGTGGCCAGCCCATTGGAGTTGTGCTCTCTGAAGCAGAATTTGAATGCTTGGCCATTGGGGTGTAGGGTGTGTTCAGGGAAGACTAGTACCTCTGGTGTGAAGGCTGCTGAGCCCTTTCCAAGTCTGCTTTCCACCCTTGGTGTCCACCTGTTCCACCTAACTCTCACCTGTGGCTCCAAGAAGCCGTGGCATACACAGTGCCCACATTCCAGTAAACCATTTCTGCAGACATACCAAACCAGGTTGAGGGTAACCAAGGGGTCTCAAATCCATTGGTGAGTTATGGGGGTGACTATCTGTACTACTCATCATTCAGCATACGTGTGTCACCTCACATATTCTCTTCCAGTTAACATGACTTTGCTTACGCTGTGCCTTATACACCACCTAAATGGCACAGTGGAGAAAGCACTAGGCCTGGATTCAGAAAGACCTGAATTCAAATCCAGCCTCAGATACTTACTGGCTGCGTGACCCTGTGCAGCTCACTTAACCTCTTATTTACTTCAGTTTCCTCAACTATAAAATGGGGAAAATAGAGCATCTACTTCACAGGATTATTATGATGATCAAATGAGGTAATATTTGTAAATAAAGCACTTATCACAGTGCTTGGCACAAAATAGGGGTTTAATAAATGCTTGTTTTCCTCTCTTCTTGTAGACTGAATACTTTTACCCCTTATCTACCCGTTGAATCTCATCTGAGCTCAAATACTACCTCCTCCATGAAGTCTTCCGTGATTCCTCCCTATCTCCAGTTTGAAACAATCTTCCCTCCCATGGGTGTAACATTTCATTTTATTACGTGTACTTAAAACTTACTTTGTATGTGTCACATCTATCCATAGATTGTAAAATCCTTGAGGACAAGAACTATGTCTTATTTAAATCTTTATGTCACTCCTAGCACATAGTACTGGCCTTCCTGCTCTTCCTCACTTCCGACATCCCAGCTCCCTTCTCTGTTGTTACTTTGCATAACCTGTTTTCCTTGCCTGAAATGCACTTTTTCCTCACCTCTTCATTTTAGCATAGGTAGTTTCCTTCAAAGCTCACCTTCAATACCACCTCCTATGAGAGGCCTTTCCTTATTCCCTTAGCTACTGGTAGCCCCCTCACAAAACTATCCTGCCCTTATTTCTTATATACTTTAACCTGCATATGTTATCTCTGAAGGTAGACTTTTGTTTCTGTATCCTTAGTACCTAGCACAGTTTCTGGCAAATAACAGATGCTTGAACTTATTGGTTGACTGGTAGCTTCATTTTCTACACATAGTAGATATCTAATAAATATATATTGAATTGGAAAGAAAGGTAGGATTGCTCCTCAGAGTAAGCCAGGGACTAAGAATTGGAAAACATGAGACATAATTACAATTGCATTCCTAAGTAAACCTTATTCATCTATTAAAGATGAGACTGTATAACCAAGATAACCATTCTCCTTAACCAAGCAGTCTGATTATTTCAGCCTAATGGGTAATTCTGATTAGCTGCTTACTAATTCAGTTATTCTTCAGAGGTCAGACAGTGGAGTGATGGATCGATTGACTTCATGTCTATAGGTTTTTATAACATAACTATGCTTATTAATGTATACCTATGGCCAGATTATTTTCTTGACTTGCAATACTATCACCCTCTTAACTCTAACAAACTAAAGTAGTGACTGGCCTCTTGCGCTTTCATCTATCTCCAGAACAAGATAGTCTCTGCTCCCTTGGGATTAGAACTAGAGAGAAAAGTGATGCTTGTAAAGAGATTTTCCTGCTTAAGTATGAGCAAGTAGGTTCCTTCAGAGTTCCCTTCTGACTCTGACATTCTATAGAATGTAAACATACAATGCATATGTCTTTCAGGTCCATATTAAAAAAAAAAAAACCCAACTAGACCATTTGCAAATGAGGTGATTCATCTGCATTTAAGTAGGTACAACTGTTCCAGGGACCAATTGAAGGTTTAAAAGTCAATGATGCTATTTTAGAAGCACTTCTGCCAAGTTAAAAACTAATTAACTTAATCAACAATGAACTTTTATCTATTTTATGATGAAATAAATTAAATAAAATGCCCCCTAATTCAGATTTTTTAATGAAAACATTTTATTGATACAGTTGATTTTGAACTCACTGATTTTCAGCTCAATACAAGTGCTTTTAAAATGGATTTCAGCTTTCTAAAAGCCTTGAATAAAGCTACAGCTATGCATTTAGGCAAGTTCAGCAGGAAATTTTCAGCTGGGCTCTTTTGTTTTCTTTTACATGGAATGGAACATAGTTATTCAGTTGATTTCTGTTGCTTAATATTTGATTGTTTTCTATTTATCCTGAATGACTGCTTGGGTGTGGGCTAGATGATATGGATAGAATTCACAGAATGCATAGTCCTTGGTTCCCAGAAGTTGGCCAGATTGAGAAGTCATTTTTAAATGTTGATCCTCCCAACAAAGTAAAGGTCTCAGCAATCTCTTCTTCAGCTTAAAGCTGACCCTTGATATGTCTATATAACACTATATCAAGAATTATCTCGTGGTACTTTCCTCAGAAACATTTGAAACCTATTAGTAAATAATTCACAAATGAAAAATTTGTAAATATTTCACAAATGAAAAATGGCAACAAGACAACTGTAAAATCATGATTTTTAAAAAGGTAATACAAGAAAAAAACCAGGTCCATTTAGAAAAAATTAGGGAAATTAACAATGGCAAAATATACTGGTCTGAATGTCTGTTTCATCAAGGCAAAACAAGAATATCTTTTTTAGATAGCTTAAAAATGAAAATGGAATATATACCACAGAATGCAAATCTTTTAGAATTGCATTCCAATTTATGTATTGAAATGTTTATCTCAGATATTCTGTAAGAAGTTGAAAATGTGAATGTGTTCTTCCTATAAAATCACAAGTGTTAGACAGTAGAGGTTGTCCTCTCCCAAACATTCCCACCTGCTCAGTTGAAGTAACTACAGGATGTAATCACCAATGTTGGGATTATGTTTCTTGTGTCCTCTAGGAAAATATAAGCTTCTTAGGGACAGGTACTGTTTCATTTCTGTCTTTAGTATAATGTCTTACGTATAGTAGGAGCCTAATAAATATTTTTTATTTAATCACCTGTTTGATATTATGGTAAGCTGATTTATTCCTTGTACGTCATATTAACATTGTGGTCTATGTTAATACCATAGATCAAAATGAAAAGTTGGCTTCATTTATTTATTAGCACAGTCCTCAGTGAAAAGTAAGTACTGATAAATCAACACAATCATCTGATCTAGGGATATTTCAGTCCATTCAATAGTTTAGAGCTTGAAATGATGTGGAAAGTTTTGATGAAAATTTTAGGTTAACAAAAGACATAAAAAATTTTGTTAAAAACATTCATTATATACATTTAAATTCTATCCATTAAGCCAATGATTGTCCATTTCTGATTATAGTTTGTGGAGTCCTTTTACTGACTCTTAGAATGAAAGCTCCTTAATGTCAGAGATGGCTTTGTTTCTGTCTTTGTAGCCCCAACACCAGCACTGTACCTGGCACATAATAAAACGTGCTTGTTCAAGGAATGAATGAAATGATTGGCTAGATTCCTGCTAAGTACATACTGAATGCCAGTAAAGTACCTAGGTAATTGCTTGCTGGATATCTGCACTTGGCATCTCCAGCTGACATTTCAGAAATTTCACTCATCATCTTTTTGCACAAGCCTGCCCCCTTTCCTCATGATCCTACTACTTTTGGTGGCACTACCATCTGCCTATTCATTGAAGCTCAGAACTCTGCAGTCATTGCTGACTCATCCCTCTCCCTCATCCCCCACAGCCAATTAGTTACCAAGTTCTTTCTGTACCTCAAACATCTCTGACATTTATCCATCCACTCCTTTGCATTCTCAGTGACACCACCCTGGTTCAAAATCTCATTATCTCTTTACTGGACTACTGTATTTAGCCTCTTAACTGTCCTTTCTGTCTCCAATCTTTTCCCTCTCCAATCCATCTTTCACAGAGCTACCAGTGTAATCTTCCCAATCTACAGGTCAGGTCACATCACTCCTCTCTTCCACAACATTCTGTGCCTTGCCATAGCCTACTGGAAGAAAGATAACTTCCTTAGTTTTACATTCAAGGCCTTTCATAATTCAACTCCAATCTATGGGCCTTATTCTATTCACTTCTTTCTATTCACATTTTGTACTACAGACAAACAGAATTATCTGCAGTTCATGATCTTGATGACCTTTCCTCCCCATCTTTACATGTTTGCATATAAAATCCCTCATGACCTGAATGCCCTATCCTTACATTTATACTTTTAGAGATCCTTTCTCCCTCACTCTCCTCCTCCCCACCCTCAAGACCCAGCTCAAGTATACCCTTCCATAATAAACCTTCTGTCGTTTCTCTTGCTATACTGCTTAACTTTTATGCATTTAATCATATTTTAACTATAGTTATTTGCATGTATGTCTCAGATAAATTCACCATCAATAACCCCTTCCCGCATAAACACACACTAGACTGTAAGCTCCTTGAAGGCAGGGACTGTCTTTTTTTCATATTTGTAATATTAATACCTAGCATTTCTTAGATTGAAATAGGACAAAAATGTGATTCAAATGTGACCGGCTTCACCATTTCTACATAAGCTATATAGGGCATACACATTATGGGATATTGTATACTTACTAAAGTGGGTGTTAATCCTGTGTTACAAAATGATTATATTTACATATAAACTTCTTGTCTTAGATACTATGAACTTCCTTCTTAGGAAGATTTGAGATCTTGGGAATTAAAATTCCTTTTCCTGCAACTAAAAGTAGTGCTTAATATTGTGTTCATGATTTCTCACAGGGATAATCATAGGCTCAATACCTCATCTACTTAGGGATCAGAATGAGAGGCTGTCTTCCATCACATGTAAGAAATACATGTTCTCTTCTGGAAGGTGACTCAAGCAGATATATATACACATACTTAATTTGCCGCAAGCTTAATTGTCTCATTTTTTTTCTCATTTTTTTTCATTACTTTTTCTCATTATTTTTATTGTTTTAATCTAGGTAATCCAGTTTTTTTTAAGTCATGATAACTAAAATGTATCTGCTACAGAATAAGAACAATTATGTTAGATTTTTGTCCCCAAATCTAGTAGTGCCTATTTTTGAAACATTTTAAAGAATTTGAGAAATGAAAATTAAGCTTCCACTCTATCCATGTTGAGGCACAGGACATAGGTATCATTATTTCTGTTTAGAAGACAGACTCTGAGGTTAAAGTGACTCATGAACAGCCAAACAGCCAGTCAGTAGGAGGGACCAAAATAGAACTCAAGGGCCGTGATTCCCACTCCCACGCTCAAACCACTAGACCACCCTCCCTACTGTGATTGAGGCACAAGGCGTTTCCTGGAAATTAATGACTTTCTGAGGAGCTGATGGTCTGAGGTCACCTAAGTGGTCATCGAGTACCTCATGTCTCAAGGTCATTCTCAGTATTCAAAGCTAAAAATGGAAGAAAGAAACTTAAAAATATAAGCATCGACATTGTTGTATATAGATGGTAATGTTTTATTTGCCTTTTACTGAGTAATTTTGAGAAAATGCCATCCAATCATAAGCCTTGAATAATCTTCTTACATTCCATTTATATATTTCCAGTGCATCTCCCCTTAAACACAAGGCACTTTGTATACAGCAGGAGCACACTCCAACATATTCTACTTGCTTAGAGGAATGATGTTTTATTAAGTGAATTTTACCTTTTGTCTTGTTATGTTCTAGAGAAGAGAATGAAAGTATTTTCCACAGCAGTTTCTATACTTGAGCTGATCTTAAAACCATCAGAAATGGTATGTGGCAGTGAAAAGTGCCCCAACTTGCAAGTAACTAATCATTTTGATTTACCTAGAAATTTTAAAGAACTTAAGAATTCTTAATTTTTTGGTAAAGGAATGCTTTAAAAAATGTAAACCCTCATCTGGGAATATAAACACAAACAAAATGTCTTTAAGAAAACCAAGGAAGAACAGAATCAGTAACAGTTCTGATAAAGTTAATATATATCTTTTCCCATCCCGCCCCTGTCCCTACCCTTTTCAAATATTAAGTTATCCAATGCAAATAGTCCTTTCCAGTAACTGAAGTCACTCATTTTCCTACACCTCTATAACTGGAGGCATACAAATCTATTCCACTCACTGAGGCTGCTTTCACAGGTTAGGTAGGAAGAGAAAATTTTAAAAACCTTTTAGCTTCTCTAAATCTTTTTGCCATGTCCCTGCACTTTATAAAAATCAGCATATTATGATGCAAGAAAGTGCTACTACTGTTGATTTTTTTCTCTCACCAAAGTTATTTCCTTTTAATCCTCCAGTTTTAAATTATCTTTGCATTGATACACAGCTGATTCTGTAAGCATTTTAATGTTTCCCATCGCCAAATTTTGAGGATGTTATTTTTGCTCTCTTTATTATCATTAACTTTACTGTCAAGAGGCAGTATGGATAGTAGGTATAAAGCTAGTCTGAGACTCAACACCTTGGTTCAAGGCCTATCTTTGACATATCCTGGTTGTGAAACCTTGGAAAAATTACTTAAACTCTTTATATGCCAGGAATCTCTCCGTGACTACAAGTTGAAGGTCTTCTGCTTTGGTAAGAAGAGTTTCCTATGCTGGGGGAGAAGAAAAACAAAACAAAACAAAACACTGATATCATCTTTTCACTTAACTTCCTGGTAGTAGCTTATGTTTTGTTTTCTCCATAGAAATCACAGATTCAATTCACAGAGCACACAACAGCCATCCTCAGTTAAGAAAAGGAGACAGTGAACAACAGTTTACAAACCAAAATATAAAAAATAAAAATAAATAAACAAGGCATTCTTAAACACCTTCATGTTGATCAGAAAGAGTAACCTGGAATTGATTGAAGGGCTTTGGCCAAAATAACAAGTTCTTGTGGTGAGACAGCTGATATGACCAGGCTAGCAAACCTCTCCAGTACTTCCTGTGGTCACTTAAATTCCACAGGATTACAGAATGAGAGGACTTGTGGAATAAAGATTCTTTAGAATTTTCTCGTCAGAGAGAGGCCTGGGAAACAGCGTTTGACTCAAAATGAGATGATTTCAGTTCCTTGAGCAGACGCAAAAGAACTAAAAAAAGTTTTCCCTGCTTATCCTGGATTGGTTCCCATGAAAGTGAGAGGCTACAGTCGAAGGAAGTGTCCTAGGTAGAACTAGTTAAACCTGACATTTTACCAATGTTGTACTATCAGCGGAAGCCTTGGTGAAGCCTAGTGTTCCTCATTGGATGCACAGGGTAGAAAACAACTATTGGAGACTGTCATCACTAGCACTTCCAGACCTTCAGTAATCTATAGAGTAGTAATCAACAAAACTAGATACTAGAAGCAACCCTCTGCTTTAAGAAGCAGCTGAATGCACTGGCAAGTGTAAGAAGCTCTGGCTCTATTACTTACTCCATGTATGAACTTGAGCAAGTAACTTAACATCTATGGGCCTCAATTTCCTCATTATGGGCAGTTTCCTCTTTAAAATGGGTATGTTGCACCAGATCAGTGATGTCAAATTCAAATAGTAAGGGAGGCACTAAACCATATACAATGATCCCTGTGGGCCATACCTTGACATAATTTTAAAATGTAATATTATCTATGTTATATTGTATTTTAATTTTTGTCAAATATTTCCCAATTACATTTTAATCTGGTTCAGGGAACATTCAGTAGCATGCAGTCTATAGGTAGCATATTTAACAACTTAAACATCTAATCACCTAGATAACTTCTAATGTCCCATCAAGCTCTAAATCTATAATCTCCCCTTTTTCCCAGAATGAACTTCATTAAAAAGAAATTTCAAAGGGGATGAGTCCATTTTCATGACTGAACAAAAGAACATTTATAAGATACTCACCATGTGTCACTATGTGTGCTAAGCTCTGGGGATACATATACAAAAGCAAAAGATAGCCCTTGCCCTCAAGGAACTTACACTCTAATAGGAGGAAACAACATACAGAATGGGAGAATGATGGCCAGCCAGGAATAATGTGATCTAGGGAAATTGCAAAGATGCTAAACAGGGAGTTACAGGAGTAGACTGAGACACTCCTTCCAGGAAGAATGTCATTGTTGGTTTAATTGTTGTTACAATGCTGGAGTATGGGGAAGGGAGCTGAGAAGTATGATTTCTAGTCCTCAAGGGCATGGTTTCTTATTAAAGCATCAAAAGAGCTGCCAAGGGTGTTAAAAAGATGACAGGGTCTTCCAGAAATAATGGGCCACGGGAGGTAGCTACCAATCAGAAGGCGATGCCCTAGGGCAGAAGTTGCAAAGACCTCAAGGGTATGGTTGCTGGTCCAAGAAAGGAGACTGCTCCTGAGGCTATTGAAAAGATGACTAGGGAGGCATCTTACTGTAGCTCTACAGTTTGTATAAAAACAGAATTTATTGCATATATCCAGGAACTCTGAATACTACATTAACATTAAGAAATTTAAATGATATTAGTGTAATTCTGTGGTAAAGTAGATAAAGAGCACACCGAAGAGTCAGAAAGACCTGGGCTTACCTCCCATTTTTGACGATACTGACTGTGGGTCGGTGACAAGTCACTATATGTTCCAGTGCTCTCAGTGACTCTCTAAAACTATAAATTGCAAAAGAGCTGACATTCTTCATTAGCAGAAGGAATTTTTCCTACACCGATGAAATCACAAATCCAGAAAAAAAGAAAATATTATTACAACTGAGTTGGAGTTCAGATAGCCTGTTGAAGTTGATAGCAAGTGTAGTAGCAAACATACTGGATGTGGAGTCAGGAAGGCCTGGAATTGAACCTACCTTTTGAACTTAACTAGCTAATTTACTTTGGGGAAGTCACTTAAATTCTCTAAATCTTGGTTTCCTTTTACTGTGAAGTGGGGAAAATAATAACTGTAACACCTATCTCTAAGTCTTCATATTCATTGTGTCTTTAAGCCTTAGGGAAAATCCTACCATCTGTAAGAAGCTTCCCTATCCCTCTCAATGTTAGTGCTTTCCCACTTAGATTACCTTCAATTTACCCTGTATGCATTTTTTATGTACAGAGTTGTTTGCATATCATCTCTCAATTAGAATGTGAAGACAGGAACTGTTTTTGCCATTTTTTTTATCTCCAGTGTTTAGTGTAGTGCCTGGTTTGTAGTTAGAGCTTAATAAATGCTTGTTACCTTGGCCTGTTGATTTACAATACAAAAATATTCCAGGTACCATAATTTGTTTAGCCATTTCCACAATCAATGAGCATTAACTTTGTGTCCAATTCCTGTTTGTACAAAAAAAGTGTTATTACAAATATTTTGCCAACCTTCCTTTTATAGACGAAGAAACTAGAGAGCTGGAGAACTTGTTCAAGGTCACCTGGGTAAGCAAGTAGCACATCTTGTGACATCAAAGCTGTCCCTCTCCTTATTTCTTTGTTAGTGTTTTGTTTTGAGTTTATTTTACTCATGTTTTATCTTCATCTCCTGCTGCTCCCTTCACCTGGTGGTGTGAAAGTTTCTTCACCTAAGATTTTCCTCTCTCAAAAGAAATAGATTCATTTATTTCTATGTTGTCTTTGTTAAACCTTAGCTCTGATGTAATGGGATTATGCCTAATAGGATAGGAAAAGAGTGACTTTAGGAACAGATTTAGAATGGAGCTCAGAGGCTATCTATAGCAACCCTCATTTTATAGATTAGGAAATGATGGTCTATGGAAGTTATGTGACTTCTTCAAGGTGACACATATAAAAACTATCAGAAGATTGAACCCAGAATTAACTCAAGAGCTCCTGTTCTGTACATCAGTGGCATCAAACAAAACTACTCTGCACATGAGAATTCCTACAGGCAGATTGACAGTTTTAAAATAAAATGTTCTTTATGTTTTGTTGTATTCTCATTAATTTTGTTAAATATTTCCCACTTACATTTTAATCTGGTTCAGGCAGGACTGGGCACTACTGCCAGCTACATGCACCTAGGGGATGTTTGACACCTTTGCATTACATTATACCCTATACCACACCTTCAGGCCCTCCATATCCTCCACATCCATAAAAATAGCATACCCATCAGAGACTCATTTAGGAATGTTGAGAGGAATGAGTGAGTAGAAAGAATAGGAAGCTAATTCATGTCCCCTGGTATTCTCCGAAAAGAACTGTGGAGGCTTGAATACTCATGAAAGTCATAAATGGTTTTGAGGGCCACTTAAGAATGTGTGATAGTTTGTGGTCTTGGAATCTACTAGCTAATGGTTAAGTGGATATGTGTTCAACATAATAACAATTTCAGTTGGGGTACCATATTGATCAGTAGAGCAGATGGAAGGTTATGTGTCCCCCTGCTGAAATACTCACAAAACTAGGGGGTACTTTGTTTTCTTATAGAGTCAGGAAAGAATGATGAGAAAACATGTTTCCACATCTGGATTTGCTCTACTAATTCACCTCTCCCCAATGCTTTAATATTTGGTGTCTATTTCTTATTCCTTCTTAAAGCATGCACTCATTTAGCATCTGTAAAATGAGGGTACAGGATTCAATAGCCTACAAAGTCCCTTCTGTCTCTAAAGCTCTGATCAAGCTTTGGTGGAACAGAGTATGTTGATTGCTTATGTTTGCTCAGTTTCTTGTTTCCGTACTCATTTTGGGAAAGGGTGTGGTGTTTCAAGGAGGTTGCATCAATTCCATTCAGGCAAGTGAAATGAATTGGAAACCCATGCTTCAACTAAACATTGCAAATCAATTTTAGCTCTCCTTTGCCTGTCATTGAATGTGCTTGCTGCATGAATGATTCATGGCGAACCAGCAAGTCAGCATAGTCATTCTGAGAGAACACTAAGGGTTTACTTACACATAATTACTCAGAACTGAGTAGGAGGAAATCCCTGTCTGGGATCATGGGAGATAATGGAATTCCAACCAGAGATGCTTTGGCAAAGGAAGAGTACTTTCCCTTAGACCTAATTTAACTTTGAAATCCTTAATGAGTTGAATCATGTCATTCAACAAAATAAACAAGGAAGAGAAACATCATCTGGGTTCAGGCCAAAGCCTAGTACACTCAATTTTGGTCTTCCCCCATCATTGCCCAAATGTTATAGTTTCCTATAAACCAAGCCAATGGTTTTATTTCTTTTTTTTTTTTTACAACAAATTCCAAAAGCCAGGCACTAGCTAATGGTAATTAGTGAACATCCGTTGCAGTTTATTCTTGCTGTTCTTCCCAGGCATGCATAATTTTTGTGAAGAGAAAAGAAAATCCAATTATCCCCAAATCCAGTCAGTTTGGCTCATCTGCTCTTGGGTTAGATCTTTAGAAATGGTTCTTTACAACTGAAAGGAAAACATATGGTACTTGATAACAGCCTTTTGAAGCTTATTCATAATGTAACCTTGTTTATAAGATTAAAAAAAAATATGGTCATTCTCATTATGTATATGCTCCAATTCAACAAAATCTGACACAGGAAAATCTAAACTTACAAAACAAATAAGGGGTGATTATTCATGTCGTAAAAAAGATTTGCTAAAGGATTCTTTTATGTAGCAAGGAACCCTATTGCATTTAAAGTGATGCCTCTTACAAGAGATAAAATTGATTTACTCACAGCTTTTCAAAAATATATCTATTACACAAATCTATTTTCTCAAATACAAAATGAGGAATATTTAGATACTGGCCTAGGAATGTAGTGATGGGTTCTGGACATTAGTTGCACATATAGATATTCTCAAGTTCATGACAAAAGTCCAATGGACTCGACTCTTCTGAAACTGTAGTATTTTTTCCAGACAACAAAGATGCTCTTTAGAAAATGCACTAAATTTGAACTTAAATGTTAACTTTATTAACACACTAAATAGAATCCTACCTACTTTCATAGAAGAAAAATTTACTACATTGGCTCTCTGCTGTTTAACATTTTTATCAGTGACTTAAACGATGGTATACTTTACTTTTGTGCTGATCAGATATAATTGTCTCTTGGCTTATGGTATAGCAGAAAGAAAATTGGACTTGAGAGATGAGAGACCTGGGTCTGTATCCTGCCTCTTATACTTATTAGCTGTATGACCATGGGCAGGTGCTCACTTGACCTTTTCTAGCCTCAGTTTTCATAGCTGTAAAACAATACCTATTGTACTCACCTCACAAATGAGATAATGCATGTGAACCATTTTGGAAACCTTAAAGCATGATAGAAATGTCAGTTATAGATAGTTTTATAATCTTAGCCATTCCTATGATATTTAAACATAGGAGAGCAGAAATATGACCCTAAACTGGTGCCATACAACTGAGTTTTTCAGTTTCCTTGACAAAATATTTTCCCTTGACCAATAAAGAATGCAGATAGAAATATTTAGAACCCATCAGCTAAAAACTCAAGGATACTTAAAATCCTAAACACTTTGATGACTTTATAGCATGAAGGGTATGAAGCAAACTGCTTCAAGCCTGACAATGGTTCTCTTCATACATAGACTGTCTTTGGGAACAATAGTATAACTTAGAAGGTTTCTTTGAGAAGATTTTCAGTGACCCTGAGGAAGAGTTCAGGGAAGTTTTTCATGAGTACCACAAAATAACATTTTAATATTATCTACAACAAGATATGGGTTATGCAGAAAGTACTCTGGCTATTTTCAATTTCCTCTATTATGAAAGTATTATTATAGGGTGATACCTGGTCAAGTGCCTTCAATAATGTCCTATTGCAAATACCAAGTCCCTAACCAGCATTCAAGGCCTTTCATAATCTGGCTTCATTCTACTTATTCAATTTGACCTTCCATATTCTAGTCGTATCAATCTCTTTCCTGACAAGTCAAGCTCATTGTTGCTCCTAGGTTCACCTGCACTGGAATCCCCTTCCCACACATCTCTGCCCATTTATATCCAACATATTTTTCAGGACCTCAATGAGATTGCTTCTTCATGAACCCTACTGCTAACTCCAGCTTATATAGAGCTCTCTGTTCCAAACTTCTATGTCATTCATAATTTATAAAACATAATTTAGGGTATAGGTAATTGAGAGGCAATGTAATAAGATGGAGTAGAAAGAAGATTGGATCTCCCTTCCCTCAAAAAGAAAAGAAAAGAAAAGAAAACAACCTTGGACATTGTAAGAACTGTGTTCTAGTTCTACCCTAGTAATTTATTCACTAAGTGACCTTGGGCAAGACATTTCATCTCCATCAGTCTCAGTTTCCATATCTGCAAAACAAAGTTTATAAAAACTTTCCCACAGAAACCATGCTTTACTGGGTTTCTGTGAAAGACAAGATGATCTTTCATATATTTATGTGAAAACACAATATTAAGGACCATTGTTTGGGACTAATGTTATCCGACTATAACTTTATGAAGACTGTAACACATGAGATTGATATGTACTCTCTGAAGACCATCACAATAGTCACTCCCCTTCCCCCAATAGTGCATGACTAGGGAAAGCAGAAAAGGAGCCAAGTGGTTAATCTATTTTTAAAGAAATATTGATATACTGTGTGTGTAGAAGTATATGACTATATGTAAATACATGCTTGTTTTATTATGCGTTATAGATATATATTAAATATCTTTGTTATACATATTGATATTCATCAGCCTGTGTCAATGATAGATTTCATACCATCATCTTTATTAGTTTATAACTTATTTCATTCATTTAAATCAATACAAGGCAACAGAAAGACCAAATAGTAATGGGGTAGGCAGGGGCAGCCATGGGCAACCATGGTATAGTGGATGGAAAGGGGCATTAGGTGCCAGAATCACTGACTGGGAGTGAGGGTTAGAGGTAACTGGTGGTTTAAGCCCTATCTCTGTTACATACTGGCTATGGAACTGTATAAGTCGGGCTCCATCCACTTACTGTGTGAGCCTAGGCAAGTCATTTAACATCTGTCTGCTTCAGCTTCCTCATCTATAAAACAGGGTTATTAATAGCATCTATATCCCAGGGTTGTTGTAAGGATTAAATGAGACAATATTTGTAAAGTGCCTTGCAAACCTTTTAGTATTATATAAATGCTAACCTTTAACTTCTCAGGGCTTTAGGCCAGAGGTGTTAAACATGCCACCATGGCCATGGCTGGTGGTGAATCATGTGCAGCTGACTATACATCCTAATGTGGCCCAAACGAGATTAAAATGTAATTGGGAAATTTTTAACGAAATTTTTAAAAAATACGAAAGAACATGGTAATGTTAATATATGGTTTTCTAAGTCGATAGACAGCCTACAGGAATGCTTGCATATGGTTTAGTGGATCCCAGTTTTATTTTAGTTAGACACCACTGCTCTAGGCAACTTTCTACGACTAAATTGAAAAGAAAGTTTTAGCCTTTATTGGTTGAGGAGGGGTTTCATCAACTAAGAGTTCTCTATATAAATGAAATCATAGGACAAGTGCTTGTAACTTTCTTGTTTTCTCCAGAAGGCCCTTATTAGAACACATGTATTGACTAGGGATTGGAAGGAGGGCCCTGTACAGCTCCAGTAGCTTTCTCTCATTAGCCCTGTGCAACTCCTACAGCCATCTACCATTAGCACATTAGTATAATTAGTTTGTTAATTCAATTCAACAGAAGTTTATCAGATTAGCTAATTGGCCCTTTGGAAACTAGGCAGAAACTGTCCCAGAGGAGATGTCTGGAATCAAAGAGAGGTTAGAAGAGGAGGAAAATACCCCTGAAGTGGGGGTGAGATTCACAACTGTGGGGAATGACTATATATGGCAGAGATCCAAGTGGAGCACACAGTAGGCCTCTTTGCTTTGAGGTAAGAGAGAAGTACTTCAGAGGGCCCAAGCTCTGTTTACCTCCAAGGCTAATAGTTTATGGCTTAAAGATAGAAGATAATGTTGTTGTCCTTGTTGTTGTTCTTGTTGTTTTCCCCCTAATAATGGGATGAGTCAACGAACAGGTATAGACTTATTCATTAATTTTAGTTGAAAATTCCAGGTATATACTTAAAAAAGTCTTATTTAGAATTTGAGCCACTCTTTGCTAGACCTTATTCATTCTCTCTCTCTCTCTCTCTCTCTCTCTCTCTCTCTCCTTTCTGTCTATCTTGCACACTTCCAGCTGGCCTATCTCCATACCATGCCTTCTTCTTCCCAGCCATCATCCTCATCTTCCTCCTATTAGAACTTTGGACTTTGGCCCCAAATTCCTGATTGTAATAGGTGAGCCTGGCTTATTGTGTTGTAAAACTCTCCTCCATGCTACTTTCCTGCTATTTCCTCACTATGCCTCTAATATTATTGAGCCCTCCCTTCTTCCTAGCACTTTTTTTATGTGTTGACTTCCCCCATTAAAATGTAAGCTCCTTGAAGGTAGGGATTTTATTGCTTGCTTAATTTTTCTCTCCTTTCCAACTCCTCTCACCCTATCTCTTATTGGAAAATGAAAAAAAAATTGTAACAAATATGCACAGTAAAACAAAACAAATTCTTTTATTGACAATGTTCAAAAATGTAATTTTCATTTTTCATCTTGAATCCCTCACCTTTCTGTTAGGAGGTAGATAGCATTCCTTAACATCAGTGCTCCTCAATCATGGTTGATCATTGCATTGATCAGAATTTTTAAGTATTTAAAAGTTATTTATCTTAAAAATGTTGCTGGTTTTTTTTTCCTTTTTCTGCTTTCTTCACTCTGTATCAACTCACAGAAGTATTCCTCAATTTTTTTCTGAAATGAATCCATCATTTCTTATGCCATAATTTGCATCAGTTCATAGAAATATTTCCAGGTTTTTCTAAAATGGTTTCATCATTTTTTAGATCACAATAGTGTTCCATTAAATGCATATGCTGTAATTTCTTCATTTAGTCCCTAGCTGATTGGTACCCTCTTTGATTTCCATTTTTTTGTCACCTAAAAGAGAGTTGCTGTAAGTATTATAAATATGGGTGTCTTTTTCTTTTTTTAAATGTCTCTGAGATATAGGCCTAATGGTGTTATTGGTGGCAAAAGAGTACATATAGTTTAATGCCTTTTTGAACATAGTTCCAAATTGCTTTCTAAAATTACTATACCAATTCACAATTCCAGCAACAACACATTAATATGCTTGTTTCTTCTAGACCTTCCAAATTTGTCATTTTCCTTTTTTTGTTATTTGTCCAACCTGATTTGTGAGGTAGAACCAAAGAATTACTTTAATTTTAATTTCTGTAATTATTATTAATTTAGATCATTTCTCATATGGCTATTGAGCTAGGAATTCTTCTTTTGAAATGTATATTCCCAGTGCTTAGCATAGTACCTGGCATATAGTAAGCACTTAAAAGTTTACTCATTCGCTCACTCAATCTGTCCATGTACTTATCTATCTGTCTAAGTAGTGCCTTTCACCCCAATAAAACTATTAGCTTTTTGTAGCATGCTGAGGGTCTTATAATTTTATAAATCTCTTATAAAACCTAGCAGAGTGCTGAACAAATAGAAAGTACTCAATTACCTATCATTAATGGTACCTCATCATGATATGGAGGTGACTGGACCTTCTGGGGTTCTTCAGAAAACAGGTACTTTCAGGTCCTAACAAACTAGTAAGAATTTGAGTATGGGCCTTTTAATGAATTCTATGTCTATCATTAAGAACCATCTTAGCTAAGGGGGAAGAACCTCATTAGAAGGCTGAACATCAGATGAGAAAATTTTTTGGCCATAGTATCTCAGGTAGACCATCTACTAAAGTATGGGGGCTTCCAATCTACATCAGTGGATGGAGTAGACATATTAATGAAATCATGGATCTTAGGAAATATTTTTGCATATATGCATTGACATACATTTTAAAATAATCCAATGTCTTCCAAACTGGCCCAATGATACCCAAACTGATCCCTTCCCCTTTCCAAAATCTTTATTAATACTCTTTTAAAAACCTGAACCAGTGTTGGAGAAGGTACCCTTGCACTGAGATAGGGTTGCAAATTTTAAGGAGCCCAAAATACCTCTGTTGAGGAAACTTAGAAGGATGTGCAAAGATCTTTTATAATGGACACATAGGCATAGACATCCTCATGGAGTCAAATTAAGAGACCATGGCATGTCTTAGAACATTCTGTATGAAACAAGGCTGCTACTGAGCTGTTATCAGTGATGAAGAGTGAGAGAGTGACGGATAAGGGAGTACAGACTGTAATTACTATAGAAAAGTCTGTGGAGCCACAACTTTATCATTTATTGGCCAATCAGCTGCTTTGTCATATTCTTTTTCCATAGCAGTAACTTCGATCTTAATAGATAACCATTTGTAATTTTAGTCACCTGAGACTACTGACTAAATCCTTATTTCTGAGGCTACATTAATGAGTTTTCAGGATCACTTTCATCCAGAAAGGTCTTGAAGTGTTTTACTGACTGTCAAATTCTCCCAGGCAATTGCACTTATGCAAATGCCAGAGATGCTACAGGCCAGTGGGGGTAGGATATGGAAAGGAATTTTCCCACTCAAAGTCTGGCTTCCCTTCAAATCCATCTAGAATACACTTTCTACAGCTTGTATGACTGGAAACATGGAAGGACATTCTTGGGTGGGCCCATGTGTTTCATACAATGCAGTCTCAACTGCTTTCAATTAGTGACTCAGGTAGAGAGGGATAAGCTGTGTGGAATCTTGATGAATAGGAATGGGGAAAGTATTTGTAGACATAGATGAGGAATGAGCCCAAGCCATCTGGTTGAGTATTAACTTGTGTATATCTGAGGGGCACAGTGATGATGGGCTGGGAGACAAAATAGTCTAGTAGAAAAATCTGGGGCTAGGAGTCAGGATACCTAGGTTCTCAACCTAGTTCAACCATTTGTACTATGGGACTTGGGGCAACTCAAATGTTTTGACACCTTCAAAATTAGGGTAATTAAAAATGTTCTTGATTGCCTCATACATATTGATAGATTCATTCATTCATTCTAGCTACCTATAGCAATCTGAGCAATATTTGTTTTTCATCCAATTGGTTATTCCTGTATAGTTGATTGGACCAATTTTTTTTTGCACTGCAATGGATTTCACTGAAAAAACTTCAGACATTTAGGGACTTCATCAAATTAATATGTTTTCATCTGTGAAGAATAACGTTCAGAGGAACATCTACTTAGAATCCTTCCTTCCTTTGGACTTCATGTAGGATATCTTCCATGGTGCTAGTGGACTCCTTTGGTTAACAAATATCTTTGTTTTGATAGGTTTTTGTTTTTACTAAAAATTTTTTGGTGCCTTTTTGCTCCAGTCATTTTTCATATATTGCTTTCCTTCCCTATAACCCAACACTATAGTACCTTGGCTTATAGCAAATCCAGTGGATAAAGTGACTATATATGATAGCATATCAGATAAAGTAAAATTGGAAAAGATATTTTACCAAAAGTGCTGTTAAATTTTAGATAACCTTTATCCATATATATAGCCTTCTCCAGATCTATCAGTCTAATAACCCTCTCAAAAAAGGAAATAATGTTAATCTGGCATGTCCTATTCTCAATGAAGTCATATTGACTCTTTGTAATTAACATTTCCTTTTCTAGATAATGCATTAATCATCTCTTTGCTGACCCATTCTAGATTTTTCCCAGAAATCTAAGTCAAGTCTACTGGACTGAAATTCACAGACTCTGTTTCTTCTCCTTTTTTGAAAATGAGGACATTTGTCATATTGTAGTAGTATACTATCTCTCCTGTATCTTTCCTTAGTCTCTATTATCTTCCCAATATCATTGCCAGTGGTTCAGCAATCACATCTGCCAGTTCTTTCAGGACACAAGGATATATCCTATATAGCTTAAATTTCTTTTTTTAACCCAATTTTTTATTTAAAATTTTTTCAATGACATGTAAATTTTTTCTTAACATTCTTTTTCTAAAATTTTGAGTCCCAAATTCTCTCCCTCAATTTCCTCTCCCCCCACCTTGATAAGGCAAGCAGTTTGATATAGATTATACATGTGAAGTCAGGTAAAACACATTTTCATATTTACCAGGTTGCAAAAGAAAACACAAACCCTCCCCACACACAAAAAAAAAAACAAGAAAAATAAAGTAAAGAAGTATGTTTTGATTTGTATTTAAACTCCACCAGTTCTTTCTTTGGAGGTGGATAGCATTTTTCATAAGTCTTTCAGAATTGTTTTGGATCATTGTATTGCTCAGAATAGTTAAGTCATTCATAGATGATCATTGTACTATTGCTGTCACTGGGTAGATTGTTCTCCTCATTCTGCTCACTTGTAACTTGAATTCCTAAAGGTCAGCTAGGTGCTATTTATAATATCTTTATTTATCTTTTTTTCTGATTCCTTATTAATCATTTTTGTTCTGTTATTTACAGTCCCATGGTAGTTTTCCTTTGCAGTGAAAGCAGAAGAAAAAAAGTAGGAAGCAATGCTTTTTCCACTGTTGCCAATTATCACCACCTCATCTACCCCCAAGAGAGGTCTTATCCCTCCTTTGGTCATTGAATTTCTTCTAATATACTTAAAAGAAGCCTTTTTGTCATACTTAGCCTTCTTTACCAGCCTCTTATCATTCTGAGTTTTTTCACTTTAGACAATGTTTTTTTATGGGATCATACAATGCTCTTTTATTCACGTTACTTTCACTTTACTTCACTGTTACCTTCACTTGCTCCCATCTTATGTATATACCTTTAAAGAAGTTGTCATTTGGTGAGTTCCCTGTGCACCCACACCAGCCTTTTGAGACAGCTCCTATTTTTTTTTCTTTTCAGTGGAACTGCTTCCTTTTGTTTCTTTGGGATTCTATTCTTGAGAATTTCCTATCCGTCTTGGGCTGACTTCCCCTATAGCACAGGTTCCTAACCCAGGACTTGTGTGTATATGTGTATGTGTGTGTACATATACACATACACACATATAATGCTTTATTTCAACATAATAGATTCCCTTTATCATCTGTTTTTTATTTTATGATTTTAAAAATATTGTTTTAAGAAGGGGTCCATAGGCTTTACTAGACTGAACAAAGGGTCTACAATTAAAAAAAAAAGGTAGAAAAAAAACCCTGTCATATAGAATTTTAGTCCACAGGACCCTGTCTAGCTTTCCCCTGAAGCCTTTGAATTTTTTTCCCAAGTCAGATTTTGCCTGTTTTTACTCTCCTACAAACTGTAAGAAGGAATAGTCATACAGTAGGCTTTAATAAACATTTGTTGACTGGATTGATTGGTCACTTTCCTCTCAGTTCTCATAATTTCTACCCCAGCAACTAATTTCTCCCTGTTAATGAAAATCACAGCCAGAATATAATTTCTCCTTGTTAGTTCTTCCATCATTTGAAAGATAAAGTTAACACCAAGGTAAGTCATGAAGTTATTAGCTTCTTTGCTTTTGTCAGAAAGAATTCCAGCAGATGTCTGGATAACATCAGTGCTTTAGATCTGTTTTCTTACTTTGTGATGCAATTTTGTGATGCAAACTACATATATGGTTTCCTGGGAAATGGACTCCTGGGATATCTGGATCCAAGCATCATGAGAAACAAAGTCTTGGTTACTTCTCCCCTCAGCCAAACACAGTACAATCATGATACAAACCAGACTCTAATAAGCACAAAAGTGAGTTGGAGATGGTTTAATGATAAATTTGAGGAAAAAATCACCTTTAGCTGGAATGGTCGCAAATGATTTTAAGAGCAGGATTCACCTGAATTATGTCCTTCAAAGAAGGGGGGAATTTCAACAGTCAAAAGATTAGAGGTAATCTGTACATAAGGGACAGAATAAACAAAGGCACAGAGACAGGAGAACCTAAAAGAGGAAAAGGAAATGGGAAGTAGTCCAGATTGGAGGAAACAGAGTAAGTGAAGAAGAATAGAGTGAGCTAAGTCTGGAAAGGTCAATTGAAGCCAGATTGTAGAGAGTCTTAAATGTAAAGATCAAAAGTTTATACTTTGTTCTGTAGGTAATGGGGTACCCGAGTTCACGAGTTTTAACTCTATCCTAAGGGCAATGGGAAGTAATTCGTAGTTTTTGATCAGGGATTATGAAGAATAAAACAGTATTTTACAGAAATTAATCCAGTAGTGGCTTTCTGGGTGGATTTCAGCAAGGAAAGACAAGAGTGAGGGAGACCAGGTAGGAAGCTAATATTGATACAAGGGATAGATGAGAAAGTAAAGGGATGAATTAATAAAAGACATTATAAATGAAGTATCTCTGAATTTTGGTGAATGGATAGATATTGGAATAGGGAGAAATGAGAGGAAGAAATCAAAGAGTATGTTGAGCCCCCCAATTTTGAGCTTGGGTAACAGGAAAAGGAAAGTCATGAGGTTGGGAAAAGACTTTCTTTGATTTTGAGGGGGCAGAGGGACTAGTGAGATGTCCAATAGACAGTTTAAAATATGGAACTGGAAATTAGGAAGAAGAACAGTGTGGGATAGAAAAATATCTTAGCACAAAGGAATAACATTGGAGTTTTCTATCTTCATACAACTGCCAGTCATGCCACCCCACCCTTCTTCCCCAGGTCATTAACCCTAATTTGGCCTCAATTTCCTCCCATCAAAATCTTAACCTGATACTTAATTAGTTTCCCCCTTCCAATGTCCTCTACCTTTAAGTTCCATGCCCCCATTTTTTTTCCTGTCACTGCTTACTACTTTGTAAACTCTAACTCCAGATTACTCTTATATTCCACCCTCTTGCTCCTATTCATCAAGTGCTGAATGCTGATGGAAGAAGTGACTCAACTATACTTATGGAGTCCACTAGAAATTTGCATTATGCAAATCATCTGGACCCTTTCTGCATATGTAAGTTTGACTTTCTCAGTGCCTGCAGTCTCTGTTCCAAATGTTCTTTTCTTTCCTCAAGCCACCTACACCACCACCCCCCTTCCTCCCAGCAGATGTCATTGCCTCATACTTCACTGAAACATTTTAAGCCCTTGTCCCCTTCTAGACTTTGGATCATTTAAACATCATCCCCCACTCCCTTCTCTTATGCTATAGTCTCATAAGAATAGATCATCCTTGGCCTTTCTGAGTTAATTCCTTCTGTTCTTGTCATTGATTCCATTCTCTCCCTGTTTCTCTAGAACTTATTTCTAATCTTTTCTCTTCTCTCTCCAGTTTTCAATTTCCTCTTATCCATTTCTTCTGTATTACTTAAAATATCCCTAGATCTCCTCTATCTTCAAAAAAAAAGAAGCCTGCATTGAGTCCTACTACATGCTCCAGTTGTCATCTTATGTCTATACTCCCTTTCATAGCCAAATTCTTAGGGAAAAAAATGACTGCACTCAATGTCTGTACTTTTTTCTCTCATTCACTGCTGACCCTCTTGTGCTCTGCTTCTGACCTCGTATTCAACTGAAAGTGTTCTCTCTAGAGTTACTGATGATCCCTTAATTGTCAAAACACGTGTCCTTTTTCTAAGCCATCATCCTTCTTGACCTCTCTGCCACATTTGTTACTATGAAATACTCTTTCTTTCTAGATCACTTCTTCCTCTGAGTTTTTGTCATTCTGCTTCTGCTTATCTGGCTGCTTCCTCTCAGTCATCTTTACTGGATCATAATCCATGTTCTACTCTCTATGTGTGGTTACACCCATGGTTTGTTTCGGATCTTCCTTTCTCTATGCATGTTCTCACTTGATGATCTCCTCAGCTCCCATGGATTCAACTATCATGTCTATCTAGATGACTTCCAGATTTATGTATCTGGCCCTAGTCTCTCTCCTAAACTCTATTTTTATTCCACCAGCCTTCTGGACATCTCTGCTTGGATGTTTCATAAGCATTTCAAACTCAACATGTACAATATAGCGCTCATTATCTTTTTCCCCAAGGCCACTCCTTTTCTTAATTCACCTATTTCTATGGGCCCCTCCATTCTTTCAGTTACTCTGGTTTGCAACTTTGAAGTCATGTCTCTCTTTTAACTCTCATATCCAAGTGGTGGCTAAGGTTTGTTGATTCCACTTCTACAATATCTTCCATATCTCTGCCTCCATCACCTCTTTCCTGGAATAGCTTCCTAACTGTTATCCTTGCATCTGGATTCTCTCTTCTCTAATTCCTGCTCTCCACAGTTGAAAGCAATATGTCTAAATTACAGCTCTGAGAAGATCTAGTTGATCTATTCTAGTCTCTGTATTGTAGGATAAAATACAAACTTCTCTAGTTGCCTTATCTTAGCATTTCTACCTCCACAAAATCTCTTGCATCTGTCCCCTTCTCAGTTCTTTCACAGTCACAATCTTTGTTCAATTCCTCAGCACTTCCTCACTAGACTATTGCAATGAACTTCTAAGTGGTTTCCTTGCCTCAAGTCTCTTCCCACTCCAATCCATCCTTTTATGCAACTTCTAAGATAGTTTTCCTTATGCAAGAGTCTGATAATGTCACTTCTCAATTTAATAAACTCTACTGAATGCCTATTGTCTCTAGGATAAAAATATGAACTTCACCATTTGGCTTTAAAAGCCCTTCCCAGCCTGGTCCCAACCTACATTTCCAGCAGCATTATATATTACTTCTCTTCCCATACTTTGATGCCTTGATAAATTGACCTTGTTGTTTCTCCCATGTGACACCTCATCTCTACCCCTGTGCACTCCATTCTTAGAATGCACTCCTTCCTTACCTCTGCCTCATAGCATCCATTTTTTCAAGACTTAGCTCATGCACTTACCTTCTTCATGAAGTCTTTCCTGATCTCCATTTCCCCCAACTACTAATATTTTCTCTACATAACCTATCTTGCATTTATTCTTCATATATTTACATGTATATATGTTGCCTTCCCCAATATAATGTAAACTCCTTGAGAGCACTATTTCATCTTTGTCTCTCTATCACCAGCACATAGCATACAGTACTTGCTTAATAAATGCTTGTTGATTGACCAATGGGCTTTTAAAGCCCCTCACAATATGGTTCTGACTTACCTTTCCACATTTATTGACCAATACTCTTCTTCATGCCCTCTACTCCAACCAAACTGACCTACTTATTTTTCATACAGGTCATTTTATTTCTCATCTCCATGCCTTTAATAGACTATCCCCTGTGCTTTGAATTCACTTTTCCTCACCTCTGCCTTATAGAATCTCTAGTTTACTTCAACTAAGCAAAAGTATCCTCTACTTTTGGAGGCCTCTTCTGATTCTGCAGTTGGCACTGCCCTCCTCTACCCTGAGCAGAAATTCCTTTATATCTAATACAGATGTGTTCTGTCATGCTTTAATTTGTGCATGCTCTCTCAACACCAGATACTGTAAGCTCTTTGAGGGTAAGGATTGTTTTGTTTGGAAGATATTTTCAGCCCCAGGTTGTTTTGTTGGTTTACTTTTTGAGGGAATAACACTCCAAAATCACAAGACTATAGGTAGCCATCTACTCTCACTACACTCAGGTCATGCCCTGACTGGCAGAATGAGATACCTGGTTCAGATAAATAAATGTTCACAACAAGGACTGTGTGGTGGAAGCATTAATAAATAATTCACTGGGAACCGTGCCACAGACATATTGGGGGGGGTGCTAAAACCCAAAGCATGGAAGAACTTAATGTTAGCTTTAGGAACAGAACAATAGATGGTGGATTTTTGGAATGAACCTATAGATGGGGAAGATACAAGATTGCTGAAGAGAAGGCTGTTCCAGAGACTCTGGATAAAGACTGTAAGTGTTCTTTCTGTGGGCCAAATGAAGGCCAGGGAACACCACATGATATGGCTGATATAACCTGTCAAAATAAAATTCTATGGAGATTTATGCTCTAAATGGGGAGAAAACAGATGTGAAGAGGAATTGTGGCAGGGGGAGTTTGGGATGAAAGATCTTCCTGGATTTTTTTCCCCTTTTGCATGGATTCACAGGGAAGCCACACACCTGCTACAAATGTTGCTCCAGGGAGCACTCCAGCATGGCTTGTAACATGCTGAAGTGTTTTAACTGTGGAGAGCGGGTTTTAATAGCATACAGTGCAAGAATGTCATCCGGTGCAAATCATGTGGAAAAGAGGAGCACGTGGATTCCAGCTGCCCCAAAACAGGTCACAACAGGCTGGCTGGGAATGAAGCACACAGAACTGGGACAATCAGAGTGGGAGCTGCCACAGAAGGCTGAAGACCTAGCCACTCAGATTATAAGGATTATTAAGCAAAGGAAAGAGCAAAAGGAGGTGGTGGAAGAGAGAATGAAGAGAGGGACAAAAGGACATTAAAATCATGAAGGGACAGGAAAAAGAAACAGAGAAAGAAGCGATTTTAAAAAGGAAATGAGGAAGTATGGTATAATGGCAAGTTTTTGGAGTTAAAGTGGCTGACTTTGAATTCTGCCTCTGATGCTTGCTACCCATGTGCCTGGGTAAGACACTTACTCTCCCTGGGCTCCTTTTCCTCATTTGTAAAATGAGTGGGTTGGATCAAATGAATCCTGATGTCTCTTCCAGCTCTAGACCTATGATCCTATGAAAAGAATCAGTTAAAATCAATTGATATAAATTCCTAAAGGAGCAAGAATGTATGTACATGGAAAATCAGGGGAGAGAAAACTGCTCAATACCAAAAGGGCTGATCCTAATGGGTAACATAAGGATGGGGTAGAATGGAGATCCAGTCAGTGCCTTGGAGCCTCTGGCCAAGAGGGAGAAGGGAAGTTGTGAGTAATGGAGTCTATAAAGCAAGAGGTCAGGAAAGAAATAGGAAGAATAAGTTCCGAGTAGAGATTTGGTCAAGTACTACCCATGGAACAGCACAGTTAGAGGCATTGACTACAGTTGTCTTCACTGAAGTGCTATTACAATGCCTTATAACTATAACAACAATAATACTTTTCTTTATGTAGCCCTTTGTGTTTTTTCAAAGGCCTTTACATAAATTAGCTCCTTTGATGCTCACAGGTTAGAAGAGCTGGAGTGTAAGAATTTAACCAGCTAAAAAGACTTTGAATATTGGCTTGGCGATAAATTGTGTGTTTGACTTCTAACAAACAGGTCAGCCAAGTTGAATAAGCTCATCCCTGGACTGACCTACAAGCTGATGAGCTTTTTTTTTTTTTTGGCAGTCACAGCCCTGAGAAAACAGTTCTTAGGTCAGATAAGGATTAGTTTAAAGTGAAATTACAAATCTTTGAAGTATTGAGTTATACCACAATATTAGACATAATGTGAATTGTTATAAAAAGAATTAAGACCCCCCAAAACTGAAGATACTGATTTTGAAGGTGAAAAGGGTAGAAACATAAGTTACAGAAAATAACTACTCTTCATCCCAGAAAAGTTATTGTGTTCAAAGTCTCCTCCTCAAGGGGCTCTTTAGTTCTAGGGGCCATCTCCAGACATCCTAATCTATATCTTGCCATTGGACCCAGATGGCTCCAGAGGAGAGAGTGAGGCTGGTGACTTTGCACATCTCTCCCTCACTTAATCCAATTCACTTGCAAGTTGTGGCATCAACTTCCTGAAGTCAAAGTCCACTTTAATAAATGAAGCACAAACAGCAGTAGCAGCAGCTCTTAGTTCTAGAATTATTCACTCTGAGTTGAGCCTGGGGGAAGAGGGGGAATGTCCTGAACCTTAAAGAGAGAGGTCAAGGCATTTTCTGGTGCTTTATGTCCTCACTCTGAAGCCCTGGGGAGAATAATTTAACCCTTAGGTTTGGTTCATGTCTAGGATTTCTCCAAAAGAAAGTAGAAAGGTACTCCACATAAAATGTAGATCAGATCAAATATAGGCCAGCAATTTATTTCCTCCACAAAGTATTTTTTTTTCAAAATGTCTCACATGTATTGCAGTGATAAAAACTTAAACATGAAATAGTAACATAACTACTTCTATACTGTCCTGGGAGATTGATACTTAGAACATTAAAACATAAGGTATTTTGTGAGACTGCTGAATTGGAGTTTCTCCTTCACCTTAATTCAGTACTATCCAAACAATCCCTTTCATGTCCAAGTTTTCTGACAAGCCATGCCAGGGCTTGAAATCAACTTCTTATAGTTGGTAAGTCACATCACACCTAAGCTCCAAGTGCTTTAACACTGAGTTGTTACATGTGGCCCACTAGAAGTGACCCAAGGTCTGGGAGATCAACCGGCTTTCCTGACTGTCTCCATTGCTCCTATGATCTTATTGTAAGAAAACTCAAATGTATAATAAAGCTACTACTAATAATAGCATAAAATTATCTAGGTGTAATACTTTGACTTGTGAAGTCTAATCAAACAATGGAAGGGTGCTAACTCTTGGACACAGAGGACATAGGTTTGAACACAGACTTACACATTTACTGTCTGTGTGATCTTGGACAAATCACTTATCCCCTCAGGAATCCCAGGCAACTATCCAAGACAATAAGTCGTAGGTACATACTGATCTGCATTTAATAGAGGGAATTTCCTTACTAGGAGCTCTCTATACCAGAGGTGTCAAACACATGGCCCACAGGCCACATGTGGCCATAATATTCCCAAGTGTCTCCTAAACTAGATTAAAATGTAATTTGGAAATATTTTACAAAAATAAATAAAAATATGATCAAATATAGACACTGTTACATTTTAAAACTAAATCAATAAGAGGCCCATACTTATCCTTTTATATAAATTAATGACCCTTATTTCTATTTTAGTCTGACACCATCAGTCTATACCAATGAAATCAAGGTCAGGTCATTTTATACCCCTCACTCCAAACACACACATTGGGGGATAGGGGCCTAACAGTGAGAAAACTTCTAATATTAGATTGTAACTACTCTGAAACTTACAATCCTAGAGAGTTACTTAGGACTCTAAAAGGTTAAGAAATTTACCCATGGTTTCAAAGTCAGTTTATATCAAGGTGGCGCTTGAATACTGTTTATGTATTATTATATAAATTGTCTTTCTTTTTAATGTGTGTATATATATATATGCACATTTATGTGTGTATATGTATATGTTATAAATCTATATAAATAAAATATATATGTTATAAATATTTTAAGTTCCTCGAAGATAAGGACTATATCTTCTATTCACTTTGGTCACCATCCTACCAGATACCTGCCACAGTCCTCCAAATTGGTCTTCTAGCTCCTGCTCTGGGGCCTTGTCCTTCCTGATGGGTGCAAACTTACCATATTGAGCCAGCCCCAGCCTCATCATGCTACTCTCTGACCATTCTCCTGATATGACTTTCCCCTCTTACTCATACTCTCCACCTCTTGTTCTGAGAACAGTAATCAAATCAATACTATTTTTTTCCTAGAAAGGTCCTATCAATCGTCATTATTCTACTCACCATACCTTTGACTTCTCACGCCAAAATAACCCTCTCTGGGTTACCACACCTTTCTATGTGTTATCTTCTGTTGGGACATAAATTCCTTGAGGACAAGAACTGTCTTCCTTTTTTGTATCAATATCCCCAGTTCCTAGCAGAGTGACTGGTATATAGCACATGCTTAGTAAATGCTTTTTTCATTTATTTGTTTATTCCAGTACTTCTGTATTTAACTCTTTTTCCCCTCTACACTCCACCCCCTCCATCCTCTCCTACAATACTTCAACTTTAGACAAAGCCTAGTCTCAGACAAAGCTCAATACCCAGGGAGCAAATGTCTGATTGTATTGCTGACAGAAGTAAAGAGAAATAGCATTTATATGAGAGATAACAGATCTTACTTAATCTTCATAACTCCCAACCCAGTATTCCTATAAGTAGACCACCCAGTAAAATGGCTGGGATTTGATAGGATAACTTTTATTTTGTGGGAGAAGAAAGCCACACAGGTGTGACCTCTCTTCTTGTTTACATAACATAGAAGTGTGAAAGATCTGTGAAATTCAAGCCAGAAGACATGAGACTGGCCATCAAATGAAGACTCCATATACTTGACTAGGCTAGTCCTCAGAAAAAAGTAGTTTGTCATTGGGAATGTGTCTGGAGCCTTTCCAACATGGTGGAACCTATCAGAGCTTATGACCTTCTAACATTGACTTTGTGAATGCAATCTTAACTCCAAATCATAATAAGGCATAATCAAGGAAATGTATGATCAGAAAAGAAGATGAGATAGTCATGTAGTCAAAATAAGTGTTAACCAAAAGACATCCCATGTGCCCCATTGGTACCCATGTAAATATCACCACATCTTGAGAAAGAAGGTCACCAGCATATTGTTGAGTGGATCACCTATGGAGAATTTATGGGAAGGGAATGACAAGGGTTACCTAGGATAAGAAGGGATCTATACACTTAGTGTAAAATCTGTGCTAAGGGAAGGAGGTATGATATCAATTTTATTGATATCTTAGAACCATTGACATGTTGAAGTTTCCAAGTCCTCTTAAAAGAAAATAATTGTAGCTAAACAATCAAAATAAGACACATGTAAAGACTAGTAAGGGAAAATATAAGAAAAAAGTCTATTTAACTTTAGAATTTATTACATATTGATATGCTACTGCAGAAAAATTATTTAAAGAAAAAAATTTGGAGACAATGAAATCATAGTTGTGCAAGCCTTATAGAAGCTTAAGTACTATAGAAATACAAAGATATAATCCATACATAATTACTTTAGGAAATATTCCACTTAGAGTACAGAAATCAATAGGACTTCCTGGGAAAATATATTTACTAGGAAAACAATTATCAAGTTATGATAACTTTCCCCAAATCTACCCAATATCCCACCCAAACACAAGTTCATTCCTTAATTATTGAAGATAGCTTACATTAAGTGATGGGAGGATTATACTAGACTTCAAGGGATTTGGATCACTTTCCTACCTGGCTTGTTAAGGAAAAAACAAATGAGGAGTACTTGAGACCTAGAGTCTCAGGTGGCAAACATCCTGAATTACTACTTGAGACAATGCTAATGACTAACTACTAGCAATGGTCAATTTTATGCACAAAAATCCAGGACCTTGATGATAGCAAGCCTTTCCCCATTTCACAATTTCAAAAACATCCTTTGCCATTATAAGTGTGATTGAGAAGGTGTTAAAAAGGCCAATCCAACAACACCTGGGTATGAGTAACATCCTGGATCCTTTTTCATTTGGCAGTCATTCTGTTGAGGAAACAGAGCTTGTCTTGGTCACCCAGGTAAATTATTGCCCTGGGCTATTGGCAAAGGTCACAATTCTTCTTGATCTATCAACAACCTTTGACATTTCTATTAGGTCAGAGTGACCTTCCACTGAGAAAGACAGAGTAAGTGACATAGCTTTCCACAAAATCCATGGTGTGTAGTCCTTAACAGTTCCTGAAGATCATGGAATCAAATGGAAGCTTTAGGTTTTGGACTTTAGGTTTGAGTACTTTTTGTGATTTTTTTCTTAGTAGTGTGGCCTTTGAGAGAAACTCTAAGGAACTGAAATCTTCCTTTTTTTTCTGATACACTTATAATAGTTTCTCTGCTTCTAGATTCTTTGTGTTTCAAAATGATAAAGGTCCATGTTCAAGATGGCACTTCTTATCTGACAGAAATGTTTCATTTTCTTTAAAAAATCAGATTTAAAAAAAAACTTAAAAATCAGATTTCTTTTTTGGTTTTGAGCAATATGTTAACAATCAACCATAAATAAGCAGTAGAAGTCCATAGTAACCTACATTGGTTAACAAAATAAAAATAACCAGAATGGTCATACTGATTTTGGTGGAATGAGAATACCTGTAAAATGGGATGATAATAGTACCTCCCTCCCAGGCTGGGAAAATCAAATGAGTTAACGTATTAAAAGCACTTTGTAAAAACTTACAGTGCTATAAAAATGCTATTATTATTATTAATATAACCCACTTCTTCCTCTATTCCTTTACAGTAGGGATTCTTTCATTCTTCATATTTGTATCACCAGCACCAGCACAGTACCTGGAATATAATTGTCAATTAATTGTAATTTAATAAATATAAACATTTATTGATTAATTGCAATATATTCCATCTCCATCTCCTGTCTCTATAACTTTGCACTGGCTTTCTCCCATACCTCTTCCTTTCAGAACCCTTAGTTCCCTTCATACTCACCACAAGTGCCACCTCGTTCTAAAGGCTTTTTACTGATTCTTCTCATTGTTAATATTCTCTTCTCCACCCCTGAATTCACTTTCATATATGTGTATATATACACACACATACACATATGCATATATACACATATATATACATACACACATATACACACATGTGTAAGTATGCATTTGTGTATACACATATGTATATGTGTATATATGTACCTATATGCATGTATATACACATACGTGTGGGGGGGGGTATCCTTCTTGTCTTATCTTGACTGAATGTCTTATTTAGGAACAAGTATCTTTCCCAATAGAATATAAGCTATTCAAAGGCAAGATTCTTTCATTTTTTAAAATTTGTTTCTGCATTATCTATCACAGTGTTTGGCACAAAGTAAGGGCTCGATAAATGTTTGTTGATCAAGTGAGTGTTCGATTTCATCTGACCACCTGCTTTTGTAGATGAGGAAACTGAGTCCCAGAGAAAGTTAAGTGACATTTTTCCCATAATTTGGTCACTTTCTACTTATCAGGGCTGATTTCATCTTTTCTGCTGACCTATTCACTTTTCTATGGCATCTGATGTTATAAACTCTGGACATTAACACGATGAAAGCTGAAAATCTCTTTTCTAAATTACACAGTGATTATTTCTTTTCTAACAAAGTCAGTGACGTTATGCCAATATGTCAAAATGGGGGACAACATTCCTTGTTGCTGTCCTTTCTGATTAAAGCTCCAGTACTTTTGAATATAAGCAAGGTCCAAAGTATCTTTGGTTCATTCCCTCACATAGTGGCACACCGTTCTTGCCTTCAAGTCTGTGGTCTGTCCAGGCTGAGGTAACTGTCACTGACCCTGTAAATAGGTACCATGATCTATACCTTACATCTGCACCCTGGTATTCTTCTAATACTCTTTGGAATAGATTTGGCAGCCTTCTCTGAGAGCTGTAGCATTATGGATGCCTCTCAAGGCAGCTGTATTCATGCTTGTTGACTGACTGACTGACTCATTTTTCTGCCATGAAAAATTTCACAAATTAAATCATCAAACTCCCCATCTCATAACTAGAAAGACATTTTTATTCTGTTTTTAAGTCCAAGAAATATGTAGCTCAGTTTAATTTAAAAGCATTTTGAATCTATTTTTTTTCTTTTCTGCATGATACAGCTTAACTGCCCATACCAGAGGTGTCAAATCCATGGCCCATGGGCTACACGCTCCCAAGTGGCTCTAACCAGATTAAAATGTAATTGGAAATATTTAACAAAAAATATAATAAAGCATAGATAACATTACATTTTGAAATTGGGTCAAAGCGAGGGGTACAGGAATCCTTATGTATGGATTAATGGCCCCTTTCCTATCTGAGTTTGACATCACTGATCTAATACAACCTACCAGTTAGAGATGAGAAAACTGAGGCCCATGGATGGCAAATTCCTTGTTAGATGTCATATGTGGAGCAAGTGACAAAGTCAGTTTCTTAATCTTTCTAGTGCACCCCCTGCTACTTATTAAAGAAAACATCTGCTTCCAGTTCACATGCGATCTTATTTTCTTTATGTACTGAAATTTTTGTTAATTTCACAGTAAAAATTATACGTAAACATATGTATTATTTACTATAGGAGTGTACGGGATGATCAGGGAGGACTAGCAGCTCTGGTGGGAGGGCTTGCCGAGCCTGTTTCAGTGATGTTCGTCCACTTTTGGTGCCCACTTCTCACCCATGTCACCTGTGGTCCCAAGAAGGTGTAGCATGGGTAGTGGGCACAACCCAGTAAAATCCTCTCAGCAAACAAACTGAAACAGGTTGAGGGTAACTGATGGGCCACCAGCCCATCAGTGAATCAGGGGGATGTTTAGCTCACGCATGTGAAGAATTCCCTGGCTGAATGGCAGAGTGTGGGGGAGTGTCGGGAGCAGGGAGGGAGAACAATTTGTTCCAACAGCCATGAAGGAGGCTGAAACAGGTGCTACAGCTATCATCAGTCATCCTGACTTTTGTCTTGCCACTGGATTTCTGGAAGAGAGAGTGAGGCTGACAACTTTGCACAACTCTGCCTTACTTCAATCCAATTCACAGGCAAGTCAAGACATAACCCCCTGATGTCATTGGTCTTCTTCAAAAACAAAAGACAAGCAACAAATTACTATAGATAGATATGTAGATAGAGATATATAAGATATCTGGATAGATAGATGATAGATAGATGAATATAAAGAGAAAAAGAAATTCCTGGAGGGAGAGTGAGGTGCAATTAATGGGCAGTCCAAGGGATGCTGATTTGTTGCTGATGAATGCTGCATATTGAGTAGAAATGGTACTATATTTGGAAATGGGGGAGCAAGAGGCTGGGTTTGAAGAATGGTTCTTCCATTCATTGCCTATGTAACTTTGAAAAAGTTATTTAACCTCTTCAGACCTCCATTTCCTCATCTATAAAATAAGGAACTTGGACTATATGATTTTTAAAGTCTCTCCCGGATTTCAATCTATGATCTCATAAAATCTTCTGGAGTATTAGGTAGATTATCTGTGGAAAATTATTGGAGAACAAATACAAGAATTCAAGTCAAGTCAACAATCATTTATTACTATGTGCCAGTCACTGTGTTAAGTCCTAGGAATACAAGTACAAGCAGAAAGACAGTCCCTGAACTCAAGAAGTTTGCATTCTAATGGGGGAAGACAACGCATAAAAGGAAGCTGGAAAGACGGTGTAGAAAAAGTCCATTGCGAAGTGTGCAGTCTGGAGAGGAATGAAAGCACAAGTGGCCTGAACATCCTTCTTAAAATGGAGGTTCTAGGGAGTGGGGGTGGGGATAACCAATCAAAGGGAGGGACTTTAGGGGAAGAGGGCATTACCAATGTGTGGAGTGAGGCCAGAATGAGCTTCCTTCCAGGGTGAAGAAGTTTCTGGGGCATAATTTAAAAAAAAGTCCAAAAGGAGTGTCATGAATTCAGCCTGGAGAGGAATACAAACAAGAATTGTGCACATATGAGTTGTGATCTATACCTCTAGGTGCATGCCTATGTCAACAAATTCATGGATACACTGATTTGTTTAAATATAAGTAATGGCAAGAACATTGGATAAAGTATCAGAGGCCTTGGGTTCAAATCATACCTCTGTGACTTACTACCTGTGCGATTTTATCCCTCTAAGCTTTAGTTTTCTCATCTATAAAATGAAAAGACTGGACAGGATAATCTGTGCTTTTTCTGTGATTCTGTGAAATGATTGCTAACTCTTCACTTAAGTTTCGGCTATGTAGATTTTGCTGGCTTGTTTCCTCTGGAACTGTTTTTCTCTCTTTGACAAGTTGAGTTGAGGGTGAGTAAGTCTTTCCAGGTCTATAAAACATTTTATTTGCTATTGGTCTGGTCTTTCATAGAACCTTTCATACGTTGCTGATCTCTGTGTATTTAGAAAGATTGCTAGAAATTGGATAATGCTGTCCAGAGGGGAAGAAAGAAAATTAAAGGGTTTTTAAATCAGTTTTATGAGAAAAGTTAAGGAATCAAGGGAAGAAAATGCTGAGGGATGCTTTAATAACTAGTTGTCTTCAAAACTTTGAAGGGTTAATACATAGAACATGCTGACCAGATGTCCTCCATCCTGTCTGAAGACAACAGTAGAGGAACTGGGATAAAATTGCCTCAGGAAAAGTATAAAGAAGAATATTCTGGTAGTTAGGGTTGTTAAACACTAAAACAGACTATTTAGGGAGGTTATAAAACCTCTCCTTTTGGATGCATAGTAATTGAATACCCATAGACATAAGACATAAAAGTTAATTTTCCTTCTTGCTTTCTCCTTAACCTCTTCAAAATTTCTTTTAATTAGGCTTTGTCCTTGTTTCTCCATTGATGGGAGATTGAAACAGGAATGCACACATCTCCAATGAAGATAGAAATTCTGGTCACTGGAGTAATGAAGGGGAGTCCTTTTGGACCATAACAAACATAGCTTTGGCCAGAGAGAAGCTCCAGTCTCTCCTTTCATGCTATAGACATGAAATTGACAAACAATAGTACCAACTTCGCCATAGCTAGAGTGAATCCTAGCTGGCTAATAGGACCTTTTTGCTGCTTTGCTAAATTGGTGGATCTATGATCTCATTGATATGTGGACTCTTCCTTGATACAGATGGCAACTCACCCAAACATATCCAGCCTAGGTGCATCTTATATTATCTTGTCAGTCTTCCACTGGGGATCCACCCAATATGTATGAGCCTTCCTCTGGATCTCTGGGTATTGTATGGACACCAATAGAACACATAAGGTATTTTGTCACTGCCTCTCACTCTTGCAGTGTGACTGATCCATCTTTTTGCCTGGTCCTTAATTTTTCTGATGACATTTTTTTTTCTGGCAATTGGGGTTAAGTGACTTGCCCAGGGTCACACGGCTAGTGTCAAGTGTTTGGTCTGAGGTCAGATTTGAACTCAGGTCCTCCTGACTTTAGGGCCTCTATTCACTACCTAGCTGCCCCTTTGATAACATTCTTTATGCTGCTTTTCAAATGTAACTTTTTACTTGTAATGAATCACAGCTTGCTAATGCCCACTGTATAACTCTCAACTTAAAAACTATAGCACTTACTTTTTAAAGGTGAGTGCTCCTCTGAAGCTTTCCAGTGTCTCATACAATCTTTGACTTGGTAGGGACCTCAGAGATTACCAGTCCAACCTCTACCTGAATAGCAATCTTCTCTACACCATCATACACGTGGTAAGTGGAATCCCTCAGATTAAACTCAGATGGTTGTCTCTTAAATCCAGTAGTCTTTCCCCTCTCCAGGCTCTAACTATATGAAACTAATTTTAGCTGCAGCAGATCCCATGAATTGGTGACAGGATTTTTCAGGCTACTCAAAACTACTTCATTTCCAAAGTCCCAAAGATTAGCCCTGAATTCTAGGGGAAAAAAAATGTTGGATTCTGACCATTTTAAGTCTGAAGATCTTTTCCATTCCCTACTACGTTCTCACTGACCTAACAACTATCATTATGTGCCTAAGGTAGGTAGACAACTTGTTATTTTGTATCTGACAATACAAATATCTGACATTTGTGCTTTAAATTTCATAAAATGCTTTATGTAAATCTTCTCATTTGAACCCTATTTCAACCCAGTGAGATAAATACTACAGATATTACTTTTATGTTACAGGTGAGAGAATTGAAAATCAAAGAGGCTAAGTAAGTAACTTACCCAAGGTCAGACACTTAATAAATCTGAATTCAGGATCTGAATCCAGGTCTTCTTGGCCTCAAATTTACTTTCCACTACACTAGGATGAGGATCAGTTTCATTCTTGAGGTAGAAATAAATTTGTTTTGAATAGTTCATTTACATTCTGGTGCAGGAAAGGATGGAAAGGCATAATCTTTGACCACTAAATTAGCCCTGACCTTAGAGAAATGCCTTTCCATTTCTCTTGTTGGTACTTCCCCCAGCCCAAACGTTTTGGTGTCCTTTCCAGTTTAGAATTTAAGATTGTAATTAAAACTTAAAAGTTGCAGTGACCTCATATTGGTCAAGGTTCCCACTATGTTGTCCCCTTTGGGCCTGGTCCTGTACCTCCAAGTTTCAAAACTTTTCATTTGGCTTTCTTCTCAATCAAAATTTACCTGTCCTATAACTCATTCTCCCTAACCTCTCTCACTTTGGAAGAAGCAATCTGAGAGAGTAATTCAATTAAAGTGCTAATGAGTGATAACAACTTGATGTATTGTGTTAAAATGGGACTTCTTCCAGGCAGAATCTTAACGCATGGGATCAAATCTCTAATAAGATTATTATAATAATACCATTATTAGTAGTAGAATTTCAAACTATTAGGGGAGATATATTTGGCTGACTAGTAGAGGAGAACCTTTGAGGAATCCCTTAAATCAGACTATGGAGGTAGATACTCACTTGGCCTGCCCCTAAAATGTCCCTCATCTTTTCAACTCTATCATTCGTTAATTCAGTGACAGATTTTCTTTCCTACTAGTCCAGCATTTTGCTTATGAGGAACAAAAGACTCACTAAAAACAATGGGTTCTCCAGCATCACCATCTGACATTCCATAAGCAATGCAACAGAGCAGACAGCATTCTATAGGTATTCACTCTTCACCTACTCACACTGTATTGAAACCCAGAACAATTCCAGCTGCTACATATGTATTCAATAAAAGCAAAATTAAATCTGATAGCGGATATCAGATGAAAAAGTTATCTCGGAATAGCTTTCCCTTAAAGAGTAATTACATTTGCTAAAATTGATATCCTCTTGAATTTGTATTTTTAGAGAATGATCTAGCAAAAGATGTTTGCATATAATTTCTAATTCAGGTTGGTTTTAGAAGCCCATTTTATTTATGGAAATATAATATCGATTTTAACCACATACATGCTCCATAAAATCCTTCATGTCAAAATTGCATTTTTATAAGATTTAGAAATCCAAATACCTTAGTCACAGGGAAAGATGTTCAAGATAGGAGTTTCCATTTATATGAATATGTATAAAGTATAAGGGACACTAAATATCTTTTATAAACACCTTTTTTTTTTTGGCTCCACAACATAGAGAGAATATTGTATAATTAAAAGTCAATGTTTAGGATTTCTTTTATGCCACAAAACTTTCATATCAAGTCCCAAACAAAATTATCTCATACACACAACACTTAATCATATATGTACATATCATTTCACTTTAGCTTATCAATAACTCATATATCTCCATATATGTATATGTATACATAGCTCTCATTATGTCTGTATCATGTATATATATATATAAGCATATAATTTATCATGTGTATTATTAATAGATACATGTATTATCACTTAGCTAAAATTAAATGCCAAGAAGTAAGTAAATGTTGATTTCTTCACTTTTTCAAGTATTTTTTTCAGGAAATTGTCCTTGTAGCATGGGTGCTTGGGCATTAGTGGTTGGTTTTGTTTAGCTTTGTTTGGGATAATGTTCAGCTTTTTATTTCCTGATGGGAATGTTAATGAATGTAAAACAAAGGCAAGAACACCAAGTAGAGCACAGTATATGAATCAGGTAGGCATGTATATTCATTAGCACTGATTACTGACACTCTTTCTGGTGCTTTGGGGACTGTAATATGGGTCAATCAGATGTGTCACCTAATAGGCATATTGAACGGCCCCTCAGCTTTTTTCCTATGCTCACTTCCAGGGCTGACAACCAAAATTTGTGGCCGAGGTCACTGAGCAAGTCTGAGGTGAAACACTCCTACATTTCTTACAAATGTGGGCTCTAGCAGGGGCTTCTCAGTTTGCATTCTGAAACAGAGCTGAACCTAAAAAGAGTGTATGCTGAACAATGGTAACCTTACTTCACACGTCACCAGAGATTGAATATTCATGTTCAGCCATGAGAAATTGACTACTTCTTTTTGCAGTCAGGCCAGCTCAGAGATAAAATGCAAACCCCAGCTGATTATTTCTTTTCCCTTTCCCTTTCTTTTTCTGCCTCCTTCTATAATTCAATAAGTACTTTCCAATTATAATTTTAATTTATGGAATAAAACAAGCATTTCCATAACATAGTATAATAAAAAGATGATTGCACATGAAACTGCAAATCTACTATGCTCAACTTGCTATTCCTTTCAAATATATAAGAAAATTATCATGTAAATTTCATTTTTTCTTCTTCCTTCCTCCCCCAAGATGGTTACCATTAAACCCAAATAGGTATACACACATACACACACACACACACATATAACCACACACATATGTATATAGACACACACATATATATGTATATAGACACAGACACACACATACACACATATATGTAAAATTATTCTATATATACTTCTATTTATCAGTTCTTTCTCTGGACGCAGGTAGCATCTTTCTTCATATGTCCTTCATAGTTAATTTGGGTATTAATAATATTTAAAATAATTTATTCACTTGAAGTTGTTCTTAAAATAATATTGCTGTTACTGTATACAGTGTTCTTTTAGTTCTGCTCATTTCACTCTTCATTATTTTGTGCCAGTCCTTCCATATTTTTCTAAAATCACTGAGCTCATCATTTGTTGTAGCACAGTAGTATTCCATCACATCAACAAGTAGTTTTTAAAGTGCCTAATATGTGTTAATAGGGTTCTAGGAATTACAGATAGACAAAAATGAGAAGAAGCTTACTTTTTACTGGAATTATCCTTTGGCAGGGGTGTGGGGGTGTAGGGAAGAATTGGGAACAGCAGAGTTTGAACTTGTGATTTCATGAGTATGAGAACTCTCCAGTATGGAGACTTCCTCTCCCAATGCAAAAGTATAATCATTTGTGTAGTTCCTTGGGATGAGTTAATATACAAGGTGTTTTAAAAGTCTTTGTGTAGTTTAGTATCATCTCCATGATTGAATATAAAATCATTGTTTGGCCTTTAAAGCCCTTCATAAGCTAGACCCTCCTTCCTTTCCAGTTTTCTTACATTTTACTCCCCACTGCAAACTCTTCAATCCAGTGACACTGGCCTCCCAGCTGTCTCATGAATAAGACACTCCTTCTTCTGACTCTGGGCATTTTCTCTGGCTTTCCTCCATGTTGGAGATGTTCTTTTCCCTCATCTCTGCCTCCTGCCTTCCCTGGCTTTTTTTAAATCCCCAAATCCCATTTTTTACAGGAAGCCTTTCTCAGTACCTCCTAATCCTAGCACCTTCCCTGTCTTAATCATTTCCTATTTATCCCACATATAGATTGCTTGAACATATTTGTTGGTTCGTCTCTTCCATTAGATTGTGAGCTCCTTGAAGGCAGGCACTGTCTTTTGCCTCTTTTTGTATCCCCCATGCTTAGCACAACATCTATCACACGTTAGATGCTTAATAAACGTTTACTGGATGAATAAATTAATTGTAAGCTATTAAAGCTTTGATTAAAATAAACTGAATTAAAGCATTTTGCAAATCTTAAAGCACTATGTAAATGGTAGCTATTAACTTCTAATGCCTGTGGTACTTATCTCAGAGTTGTTGTGAAATTGAAATAACAAGTGTATATAAGGCATTTTGAAATTTTTAAAGTGTTATGCAAAGGTCAGTTATTGTACTTTAAATGAGAAAACTGAGCAAATTTTTTTGAGGCTCAAATCTGCATTGGTATTGAGTAATCAACTTTGGAGTTTCTTAAAGTAACATTACAACTTCTATTGCTGGTGAAGACAGAGACTATTTTTCATTTTCATTTATTTCAATATGTATACATTCTTTTCAAGATCCTCTCCAGCTTTAATCCTGTGAACCTATGCTCTTTCAAAGCATATATCTTAGGAAATTGTCTTCAAATGTATTTATGCACTGATTGACTTGACTGGCCAAATCTATCACTAAAAAAAAAAGTAGTCAATCCAGTTTTTTGTTTTCTTTTTTGTTTTTGTTTTTGTTTTTTTTTTTTTTACCTCTCTAAACAATCTAATCGGGTTGATTGTATGTTGGGAAGGTTATTTATACAGAAATTGGTCATTAAAATGATCCCAAATATTATTTGAAAAATAGTTGACACATTGGCTGCATAAGCCATGGTAGTAATGTAGGTTTTAATTTTACCTCAAAATAGCACTGTAAGGATGAAAGATAATCATGTACCATATTAGAGAAGTTGTTGAGAATAGCTTCTCAGGGACTGAGGGTGAAAAATGCTATCTATCCCCAGAGAAAGGAATGATGGAGTCTGAATGCAAATCAAAGCATGCTTTTTTTACTTTCTTAATTTTTCTTGTTTTTTTTTGACTAATGTGGTAATATATTTTGCATGACTGCACATATATAACCTATATCACATTGCTTTCCTTCTCAATGGGGGGGCATGGAGGGAGAGAATTTGGAACTCAAATTTTTAAAAATGAATGTTAAAATTTTTACATGTAATTAGGGGAAAATACTAAAGATAAAAATAATAATTTAAAAAAGAATAGCTTCTCAGATGGACTCCACATAATTCAGCCCCAATAAAAAGCATACAGGTATAATACTACATGAATTATCTCATTTTATCCTTAATAATCTTTATTTGGAGGTGGACAGGAGAAGAATTATTATTCTCACTTAAAGATGAGGATGGTAAGGCTCAGACTTGTCCATTGTTATTTTTATCATTGTTCAGTTGTTTTTCAGTCACTTCTGACTCTTTGTGACCCCATTTAGGGTTTAGTGGTTTGCCATTTCCTCTTCCAGCTTATTTTACAGATGAGGAAACTGAGGCAAACAGAGGTTAAGTGACTAGCCCAGGCTAGTGAGTGTCTGAGGGAAGATTTGAACTCACAAAGATGAGTCTTCCTGACTCCAGGCCCAACACTCTTATCTACTGTGCCATGCAGCTGCCCACTGTCATGGGGATAGGAGTGTAGGATAGAAAACCCACTTATGATTCCCTTGGTACTGCGATCTAATGTATGAGGAAACTCCTTCTCCTCATGCAGATGGGCACATTGACTTCACCTTACAGTCTTAGAAAGTTATCTGGAATTCTGAGAGGCTAAGAGTTGTCTAGGGTCACACAGTACGTGTCAAAGGCAGGACTCAAACACAGGTCTTCCTGACTTCAACGCCAACCTTTTACCCACTACATTACCATGCCTCTCAGCCCAGTGTCATACAGCTAGTAAATGACATATACTAGACTAGGACCTAGCCCCTTTAACTCCAGGTGTAAGATTCTTACCATGACATCACAGTAAATTGTGTGTTTTTCTATTTTCGTGCTTTGTTTCCGCCTTTGTTTCACGGGAAGGCTACTGCCTGACCCCCTATTTACAGTTTATAGGAACAATCCTTCATTTACCCCCAGTAATTAAAACTTCCCATAAGCCCTAGAGCGACAACATTTGGAAGGAGGCAGGGAGAGAACGAAGCTATCCTTCCGCGTTTCGCTTGCCGCAACTAACGTCTGACTGAATTAGTGAAACCTTTCGTGGGAAGACAAGGAGACTAACAGACAAATGTAACCATTCTATTTTCAGACAAACAAGTGTTCACATGTTTTGAGATGCCATACATGAATTGTGGTGGTTAGACAGCAACATCTTTAAATAGAAATTGGTATGATTCAGATCCTGCCCCCTGAAGATATTTGCACATTAATGCCATACTTGGCTAATGCGACTGATACATTTCCTCCCACTCCTCACTCACTCATGTTGGAATAAAGATTGTTGTTGTTTTTGGTTTTAAAGTTAAAGAATCCATTCAGCTTAAAGCAAGTGATCATACTAATTAGATTCTGTAACTTGAAAACCAGGTTTGTTTGTTTTTTGTTCTTTTGTTTTTTTGCTGACTATAAAACTGCTGTATCTTTTCTTCTTAGATAACTTTAATAGTTGCTCTACACTAAGATTATCTTGATCAGAACTCTGGAAAGCAGATCTCACATGATGTTATCCAAGTCCCTTTCACCCTGAAAGCCTATATTTTTTTCATACTCTAAGTGAAGATGCCTTCCTCCAAAGACCTTTTCCAATCCCTCATATGGCACAGATGAGACCCTGCATTTTCAGAGGCTATAACAATGCAGTAAAATTTTTATAGATTTCTAAGAGAGAGAGAGGTTTAAATAGAGTCCTAATTGAATCTGTTGTTCAAGGACTAGGTCCTATGTAACCCCTTAACCTAGGTAAGCTCAAAGAAGTTTATCACTAGTCTTTGATCCCCATATGATATTTTTAAGCTATAGCAACTTATGAAGGCAGTCTATCAATACGGAAGTATTATGACTGGTGTAAAAATTCAGCCCTACACATATTACTGAGATTTGTGGGAATGATATTTGTTATTGGTATAGGGCTCTGCACGGGTATTCCTTGAGAATAGCATTGTATATTAAGAAGATATACTAAAATGCTGAAATTGAGGAAGGAAGAGCAGAAACATGATGGAGAACATTTGAATTGACAGAAACATTGTTTTTGTGGGAGAATATTGCAGACCAACCTATCAATAAACAAGTATTTATTGAGCACCTACTATGTTCCAGGTACTATGCTAAGTGCTGAGGATACAAGGAAAAAGAAAAATCAGCCCTGCCCTCAAGGAGCTTACATTCTGCTAGGAGAAACAACATATATTAGCCAGTATATACAAGATAAATGCAGAATAGAAGGAAGGCACTAGAAAATGTGGACATTGGGAAAGGCTCCCAGGAAGAGGCAATGCTTGAGCTGAGTCTTAAAGGAAACCAAGGACTCTAAGAGTAAGGAGGAAGAGCATTCCAAGAGTAGAGGACAGTCTGTGCAAGGGCATGAAAATGGGAAATGGAATATTATGTGTGAGGTACAACAAGAAAACCAGTATGGCTGGACCACAGATTATGTGAACCAGATAATGTGTTAAAAGACTAAAAATAGTGCTATTTTCCTTTTGTTTTGTTTCCTCTTTCTGGTGGTTCCTCCTATTGGTTCTAACTCTTCCTTACAACATCACTAATGTGAAAATATGTTTAAGAGGAATGTATATGTATAGCCTATATCAAATTGTGTGCCATCTTGGGGAGGGAGGGGGAGAAAAATTTAAAACTCAAAAGCTTATGGAAGTGATTGTTGATAAACCAAAAAAAAAAATGTAAAAAAAAAAAGACTAAAAATAGGAAGGGACTGAGTTGTAAGGAATTTTAAATGAAAATAGAAGAGTTTGTATTTGATTCTAGAAGTAATAGGGGAGTTAGCATGGTCAGACCTGCATTTTAGGAAAGGAATTTTGGCAGTTATACAGAAGATGGAATGGAATGGGGAGAAATTTGAAGCAGGAAGACAATTAGAAGGATACTGTAATAGTCCAAGTAAGAGGTGATAAAGGTTTGAACTGTGTGGACAGAAATGGGAAATTTAAAAAAAAGTTTGGAAAACAGACCACAAGCCTGACATAGACAGATAATAATGGGATGGTAGACCTCAAATATCTAGAACTTTACTGGAGCTGTCCCTAATAAAAGCAGAGAGGCAAATAAAATATTCCTTTGTCTTAATGATAATTTCATTCTTCAAAATATGGAGGAATCAGAGAACTTCTATTGAGTTGTTTCTGACCAACAAGAAGGAATTGTTTTCTTAAGTAGAGCATGGGAACTTTTGAGGAAATTACTCTAACTTAGAACTTATGTAGTTGAGAGGAAAGCTGGACATAGTCTAATACTTACCCTGGATTTTGAAAGAATAGTTTTAAAGGGACTGAAAGAATAAAAATTATTCCCTGGTTTAAAATTCTATGTGGGAAATTAGCCTAATACAGATGAGAAGAATGGAATTTCAAAGACACAAATAGAAATATTTCCAAGGAAAAAGAATATGGGAGACTGTCTAAAAAGGTCATAGATAGATGTAGAAGGAACTTATTAATAGAAAAAAAATACTAATTTAGTTGCAGATGGGACCGCAGAAGTCAGACATCAGGTGAAACTCCTGAATTTTACAGATGAAGAAATTGGTACCCATCTAATTAAAGTGACTTGATCAAGGGAAAAAAAAAGACACACAGTAAAGTAGTAGATACAGGATTTGGACTCAGCCCACAGACTTCAAATTTAACACTCATTCCACTATGTCATACTGTTGGTGGCCCTGTGTGCCAAGCTAACGAGAGTTCAGAGCTATCTGGAGTTAAGAATTATCCCGTGGGCTAACACAGACCATGAAGTTTTTCTTATGAAACTGATAATTAGTGGAAGGCAGCCCTTAGATATTTGTGATAGAGTGACTTAAAAATAAAGTTGGAAGTTTTTCTTTGAGTGATTGAATTGATGCCAATAATGTGATCGATTAATATAATTTTTGGGAAGTTGCAGGAATTGAATTTGTTATATCAATATGCTTCTGAAAGATTATTAGGTGTAGAACCCTGGGTATTTTGAGGATATATATATATATATATATATATATATGTATATATACATATATAGAAAATATTTATTTATTTATATATATGTGTGTGTGTGTATATATATATATATATATATGTATGTATACATACATATATTCTTGTTGCTGATCCCTGTAGCAACTTCTATGTTCAGAGTGAATGATTGAATCTTGAGTTGTGGGGTCACAGACAGTAAGTACTAAAGTTCAGAAGGAGACAGAAATAGCTTGCCTGTGTTACTGGTTAAAGGAAATGCATGGCAAATATTCATGGGACAAATATAGCATCTGGGCTCATTGATGACAAGTCCTTACAAATGCTATATTTGGTTGGAATAGTTATGAGCCCCCAGCAATCTCTGCACTAGAAAAGAGAGCACCCAGGAATGGGGTTGTGTGCAAATGGACCTGGAGCTTGGTGAGTGATTCAGCTGGAATGCACATGAGTTAGTCTGTTCCAGGATTACTAGTCCTTAAAACAGAGCAAACTCCTCCTCTCACTGGCCCTCTGAAAAAATTGGTGAGGGTGGTCCAGAATTTAGGGTGGTGAAATTATGGGTGGTTGTAGCTGCTTATTTGAGAACTTGTGGAATGGCAACACTGTCAAGGTATAGAACTCTGGAATATTTCCTCATTGGGGTTTCAGGAGAAGCAGAAGTTTGCACTGTGTGGACAGGCTAGGTTGGGTAGAGCTCAGGGCTAGAACTACAGGGGATAGGATCATTGCTGTTACTCATATACGTGCACAAATATGTTTGGGGCTATGCTCTGAATGAAAGATAACAGTGGATGTTAGTTCCAAGATCCTACTTCCCATTGCGGCCAAGAGGACTGTGGAGCAAAATGATGAGATGAATCTAAGATACTTTGTTGCATTTTCATCTTGATGACTACTATGAGAGTTTGATATGTATGGAATCTTTTTATCTTTGATCTACTTGAGGTATATTGCTAACAGTGAGATCTCTGGGTCAAAGATTGTGGATATTTTAGTAATTTTCTTAGTATATTCCCATGTTTTCAGAAAGGTTGAACCAATTCACAAATCAATCCATACAAATCTATATTAGTATGTTTGTCTTTCCACAATCCCTCCAATAGTAACTACTGACATCTTTTGTCATTTTTTCACAATTTTATGGATATGAGCTGAAGCTTCAATGTTTTGATTTGGGTATGTTATTATGGACTTAAATAAATCTTTAATATTGTTAACATTATTACTATCAATACAGTTAAGGACATTATTATTAATATCATTGTATGTATTCCTTTTATTTAGAATTGTCTTTTCATATTCTTTGACTTTATACATTAGGAAAGACTGCCACAGTACCAGACACAAAGTAAGTGCTTAATAAATAAACGCTTATTGACTGACTGACTGAATATCTCTTAGTCATATATTTCTGGTAATTCCTATATCCCTCAGATAGCAGGTCCTTGTTAGAGATATTTGAGGCAACAAATTATTTTTCAATAAAGCACTTCCCCTCTTATCTTAGTTTGCATTGATTTTGTTCATGCAAAAACTTCTCAAGCTCATGCAGTTGACTTTATCTGTTTTATCTTTTGTGACAGACTCTATCCCTTGTGTTAGTTAAGAACTCTCCTAGCCATAATTGTGAAATATACTGATCTAGTTGTCTTATAGATTTTTATAGCATGTCCTTTAACATTCAGTAAGGGGTAGAGAGAAAATGGTTAATTTTGATTACAAAAATTTTTTAAAGTTTTTGCACAAACAAATCCAATAAAGCTAAAATTAAAGGAAAATAATTAACTAGGGGGAAATCTTTGAAGCAAGTTTCTCTGATTAAAAAGTTTATTTCCAAGATATGTAACAAATAGATTTAAATTTATAAGAATAAGAATCATTCACCAGTTGATTAATGGCCTAAGTCTATGAACTTTATGATATTTGGTACATATACATTTAACAATGATTTTTTTCATTATGATGCTTTTAAGCATAATGTTATTCCTTTGCTTATCTCTTTTGATAGTATCAGTTTTTACTGCTGCCTTATCTGAAATCACAATTGAAACTCCTTTAAAAAAAAAACTCACCTGAAGCAAAATAGATTTGGTTCCAGTTCCTAGTTTTGACTGGAATGAGTACTTTAAACAAATATCTAATATGAAGCAAACTATTCAGTTTATTCAGTCTTGTTTTCTTACCTATTCTGAAATTCTTTTCTGTTTTATTCGTAAGTTTAATCCATTCATAGCTAGTTATAGTAATTAAGTTTGGGTTCTCTTCCATTAAACTATGGGTTTCTTTTTCCTTCCAAATCAGCACTAGGTGCCTGAACTTTGTTTTGTTTACATTAATCTAATCCTAAACTCCTCCACAGATCTGCCTTTCTGTACTCCCCATTACCCTGCCTAAGCCAAAATTCCTTTAATCTACTTTTTATCATTATTATTATTATTCTCTGTGCAGCTGAATGTCATGCTGCAAGTCATAGAATCTTGCTGACTGTGTTCCCTACCCATTTATTTAATCTATTCACAACAAGGCAATCTTTTTACTCTTCCCTAATTGATTCCCTGTCTCACACTCCACAACACTCTTACCAACCTTTTCTTCTCTTTTCAAGCCTCTCACATCACTCTCTCCCCTCAGTCTCTCGGCAAACGATACTTCCTCAGACTTTACTCAGAAAATAGAGTCCATTCACCCTCTTCTCCACTACTCTACATCTCAAATCCCTTGATATAATCCTCTATTCTCTCCTTACTTACTCCAAATCTTTGCTGAAGAGGTGGTCCTTCTCCTTTCTAACAACAACCCTTGTATTTGTACCCTTTATCCCATTCCCACTAATATTTTTGTCAGATCCTTGCCTGCCCCACTTCCCATTACTCTCTCTTCTCTATAAGTTTTCATTATACTTCTCTCTCTCTCTCTCTCTCTCTCTCTCTCTCTCTCTCTCTCTCTCTCTCTCTCTCTCTCTCTCT
>NW_020954720.1:1953185-2025564 GCF_900497805.2 Vombatus ursinus
TCTCTCTCTCTCTCTCTCTCTCTCTCTCTCTCTCTCTCTCTCTCTCTTTCTGTCACTTTGGCTAAATGATCATCCATATCATATCCCCTAACTGCAAGTATATGCCAAGACCCTGTCCTGGGCCTTCTTTTCTTTCTTCACATTCTCTCTCTTGATGACCTCATAACAGTATACTTTCTATTACATGCCACTGAGGTCTATGTATTGTTAGTTTATAAAATCTGGATTCTAAAAAAAAAGTCACCCAATTTGTTCTTTAAAGTATTATAAAGTTATTCTAACAAACATTTAAGCATATAGTTTATGCAAAATAATGTGTGAGACCCTGGGGACTCAAAGAAAAAAAAAACAAAATAATTCCTGTCTTTAAGGGGCTCACATTTCCCTGGAATCCTGGAAACATTTCCATTGAAATTATCTTATACTAGTTGAGGGTAAGAAGGATGGGACACAATTAAGTTCCACAAATCATAAAGAAAAGGTAAGTTTCAGTTGAGATCCTACTTAAGTTGTTGCATCTTTATATTGTGGTGAACAATACTTACAAGACCTATGTCACATGTGTGTGACTGCTGTCATGAGCCAGAAAATTAGAGTTTTCTTTGGGGTTAAACATAGGTTTTTAAAATGGTGGATAGAAATACTTTTAGAATTTAGCATTGTTGCATTCACCTAATCTCCAATTTTCACAGATGAGAACAAGAAGACAATCTTTTTTTGTTTTTCTTTTGCTTTTCCTTCTTTCCTCTTTCCTTAGACCACAATGAGAAGTGTAAAGGGAAGTATTAGGACATATCCTAAAACATCACTAATTGAAACATGAACAATAACCCTCCCTCACTCATTTAAATAATGACATATGAATAGCATGGAGTTTTGTAATGTGGAAGCATCCTATTATCATAATTTACATTTGCATATGACTCTACAGTTTTCAAAGTTCTTTTGCCTACATCATCTGGTTGATTCTTACACTAACACATGAAGATAAGCAGTTGTCTGAGAGTAATAATAGCTCGCATTTTATAGCACTTTAATGTTTGCAAAGCAGTTTACCTACATTATCTCATTTGCTTCTCACAAACTTGAGCCATAGATGCTATTATTATCCCCATTTTATAAATAAAGGAACTGAGAATCAGAAAAGTTCAGTGACCTCTTGCCAAAGGAGAGCTTAAGCTACTAAATGTATGAAACAAGATTCAAACCTAGTCTCCCTGACTCCAAGTCCAGCACTATCTGCTGAACTGTGCCTTGGTCATTCATAATTGTTGGATGCTGTTACTCCCATTTTACAGATGTGGAAACTGAGGATTCAAGAGGCAAAATGATTTGGCCAGGGTGAGGTGGTCAGTTATGGTGGAATAGAGATGGAACTCTTACGTTTGACTGCTATCCAACTTTCTTCCATCAAACCACCTTCCACATTTGTCCAGATGAGCAAAAACACATTGGGTATGCTTGAATTGGAGAGTAATCACAAGTTCATCAGATGATTTCATATGCTTTTTGGCAGATTGATAAGCTTCAAAGCAATTAATATCTGTAATTGCAAAGCTCTGATCTGAGTGAGGGGTGGGTGACCTGCCAAAGGAAAACAGTTGACAGCAGGTTTTGAGCTGCTCTTCCTTGGCAAACTTCATTTTCCTATAGCAATGTTAACAGTGCCTTGATGTGAATGGCTCTTTTGTAGCAAGTGTCATCATTCTCTCTCATTGGCTGGCACTGCAGGGCTATCAGTTATCACACACGGTCCTAAAATGCAGGGCAAATCTAGTTTCAAAGATTTGGCAATTTACCTGTACAGCAGAGACTGGTTAAATTTTTAAGGACCAAACTTTTTCTCTTCTTGAGCTTAGATGAGTAGAATGATCTGAGGAATGTTGGTTGATGATAGGGGAAAATGTGTTCATCAAAGTTTACATTCAGTGCGATATTAAGTCTTTGATTGGATGGAATTTGGTAGAATTATAGAACACTGAAACAGAAAGGAGCTTTGGAGATCATTTAATCCAACCAACTTTGAGAACCACTACACTAGAGTGTGAAGGAGAGAAACATTATGTAAATTTCCTTCCTGAGTAGCAACTATCAATTTCCAACGAGAATAACTTTTTTGGTAAAAAGGGGGTTCCAGTGTGATTAAAACAATGGCTTGTGAGTAAAAGAGGGAAAAAACAAAAATCAGTATAAACTGCCATGGTCTCTTTAAGAAAAAGACATGCCAGAATAGCCTATTTTTTACAGTGTTATTATATTGATAAATTAAAGAATGCCACAAATATAATTTAGTTATATTTTAGTGAGGCTTTGATAATATTTCTTTGTTTTTTTCCTTGCAAAAATGAATGTTGGATGAGGATATGGTTAGGTATATTTGAGAGTGGCTTAACGACCACATCTAAATGCTGATAAGTAATGGAAAATGTAACCTTGTAGGAAGTACCATAAAATCTTGTCCTTGACATCATTCTGTCAATCATTTTTGTCAGTGACTTGAATGAAGATTGGGTTGAATGTTTGTCTAATTTTCAAGTGACATACAATTTGGGAGGATGATAAATATGTTGGATGACACATAAATATGATAAATATGTTGGAATCACAAAAGAACTATCCCCTGAATTAAATAAAAAGAAATTTAATAGATCCTGCTCCTAAGTTACTTACTTTTTAATCACTTAGAGATGCAGTTTGATCAAAAGTTCCTGTGACAATTTGGATATATCTAGAAAGGGTGAACAAGACGTTGAAGGAATACAAAACCATGCCCCATGAGGATCTAATGAAGGACATTTAAAAGAAAAAATGGGAGGCTGTACATGTGGAGAAAGGATTCGTCTTATTTGGCTTGTTTGCAGAGGAAACAGCTAGTACTAATGGATGAAAATTACTGTTAAGCCTATTTCAGAATGATGTAAAAAGAAACCTCTTAATAATTAGAGTTTCCCCAAAGTAGAATGGACTACCTAATAAGGCAGTGAGTTCCCCACCCCTGCAAGTCTTCAAGCAAAGGCTTGATTGACTCCATGCCAAGGATATTATAAGAAAAATTTCTGTTCCTATGCAGAGATTTCACTAATGTATGACTTCTTTTTAATTGTCTGTTCTTAACTGAACTGAGTTTGAGACTGAATTGACAGACAGATTTGACCTCATTTGGACACAGCCTAGGAAGCAGAATCAAAGAAGTGATCTCTTCACAGAAAGACAGACAAAATACCACATGAAAAGGCTACAAAGCTCCTGCCCCAGTGAGGTATCTACAATGGCGTGGAGTTATTCAATATTTACAATGCTTGTTAACATCCCAAGGGCTATCCTGCAAATCAATGACAACAATTAAAGTGATACTCATTGCATTTAAGGGCCTTGGGCTGATCCCAAGATGAGAATGACGTTCACTCAGAAGTTGTATAATATTCATGACGATAGGCATAAAGCAATCAGCTCTAAATGATGAGACTCTACAATAACAAAGACTTCATGTTATCAGTCAGGCTAAGAGACAGGGCTGCAAAATGATAGGCCCTGCAGGCAAAGGTCATAGTCTTTATCCAAAGGATAGATTCATCAGCCTGGCAGGGGCTGCCAAGCACACATCAGTCTTCTCTTCCACACGTACGTACAGAGAAAATCACACCATCAGCTACGTCATCTTTGACTACAGAGAACTACAATGTGAAGGTTTTAGGTTTGACGTGCTTTTCAGAGGAGGTTAAACAGAGGATGCTATCACCAATCTGAGGCTTAATAATGTGCTTTTACTTCTGAAAGCGATAGCCTGCAGATGCCAGGCTATGATTTTTGCGGATCCATTCCCATTTCACATTTCAGTCTGCTATTCCTCAGCCTGCCCAGAAAGAAAGCATTGTGCAGTGATTATTTCCTCCCAGCAAGCTTTCTCTCTGGGCCAATCAGCAGTGATGTGTGTGGGCCCTCTATCCAGCATGTTTAAATCCCACCAATTAATATAAGGAGGGAGGTTTGCTATTTAGAATATTTTATACAAAGAACAAAAGACTGCCATTTCATACATAACGTAAGAACCAGTTTCTACTGTTTGCTATTCCATCCCCTGTTATCTAGCCACTTTATCTCCGTGGATTTCTTCCAGGAGATAAATCTTTCAATCAGGATTTTCTATGAGTTGCAGCCCCTGTCCTGTCAGGTCTCATATCAAAACGGCAGGTGAATTTTCCTCTCTTGATTTTGCTAAACTGTAAAAGGGAATGCAGAGCAAGAAATCTTAGCTGTTTTATTCATTCTAGGCACTAAAAAAAAAAAGAAAAAAGAAAGAAAAAATTGGTAGTAATCTTTCTTTCCCTCTGCCAAACACAGAATATCTAGCTTATGAGTTCTCTTAAAAGAAGTAACCATTGAGATTTGGGGTACATCTAAATAGGATGCCAAATGTGGGCCCACTGAAAATTCAGAGTACAACTTACTGTTTCTTAGTATGTAGTTAAGAATTATCAAAGTCTTCATATGTTGAAATTTCTGGAAAGAAAGAATGAGATTTAATATTTGGAGGAAAAGGAAACCTGAATAAGAAGGATCATTGAGATGGATATTTATAATGTTATCTTTTGGAGTCCATCCTTTGAAATATTAATGAAGATGATGGATTGAAGATAATGACTCTTTGTTTTAATGTGCTTGGAACTATAGCCATGTCTGGTAGAAACCTCTTTAAGAAGGAGGAAATGCTGCCGGCAGGAACAGAGCAAACTGATGAATAATTGAAGAATGAAATGATACATGAGAGACTGAAAAGACAACCCCTGAAGAGAAGAGAGCACCTTGAGGTAGGGGTTAGGAAACTTGAGTTTGAGGTACCAGCTTTGCCACATAACAATCAGAGACAAGTACCTTGATCTGTTTGAGCCTCAGTTTCTTCATGGTGTATTTGTATCCATTCCATTCTAAAATAGGTATAAAATTGCATTTGTGTTACCTACATCATTGGGTTGTTGTGAAGAAATAGAAAAATTCTGTATGAGAGACAGCACAGGCTATGATTTTTGCAGATCCATTCCCATTTCATGTTTCAGTCTGCCATTCCTCAGCCTGCCCAGAAAAAAAAGCATTGTGCAAAGATTATTTCCTCCCATCAAGCTTTCTCTTGTTAATAGTAAAATTCTATATGAAAGACAGCACAGGCTTCTATAGGAGGCCATCTAAAGAGCTAGCTTCACAGTCAGGAAGACTCAGATTCAAGGCCCATCTTTGACACGTACTGGGTGTCAAACTGGGTGGGTGACACTTGGTGAATCATTTAATCTCTTGGGATCCCAAACAATTCTTCAAGACTCTAAGTTGCAAAGTAGGTGTTTGATTTGTATTGGTAAAAGAAATTCCTCACTGGGAGCTCCCCTACACCAATAAAATCACAGGTCCGGTGTGGGGGGAAAAGGTGCTACATAAATATGCGGTTATGGGGCACTTTGACTCAATATTTACTAAATGAGCTGTTAGCTGTTTATGATTTTAAACAAATATTTACCTTCACTTGGATAGAGTGGGGATTCATGAGTAAGTTGATATCTCTTATGATTTGGTCTTTCTCACTTCTACCCCCTATATTTTATTCTCCTTTTCTTAGGCATAGAATATATTTTATTCCCCTATTCCTTAGGCATAGAACTCTTGGTCCATTTTTTTCCTTTACTTCCACTCCTGACTGTTTACCTTTTTCTGTGGAGATTAAAGAACATTGGACTTGGACAATAGGAAAGACAAGAGATTCTCTTCAAGGAAACGGGAGATATCAAGGGAATGTTTCATGCAAAAATGAGCATGATAAAAGACAAAAACAGTAGGGATTTAACAGAAGTAGCTGAGATTAAGAAGAGGTGGCAAGAATACATAAAAGAACTATAACCATATAAAGATCTTAACATCACAGACAACCACAATGGTGTGGTTACTGATCTAGAGCCAGACATCCTGGTAAATGAAGTTAAGTGGGCTTTACAAACATTGCTAACAATAAGTCTAGTGGAAGTGATAGAATTCCAGCTGAGCTATTTAAAATCCTAAAAGATGAAAATGCACTCAATATGCCAGCAAATTTGGAAAACTCAACAATGGCCACTGCATCAGAAAAGATTCGTCTCAATCCTAAAGAAGGGCAATACCAAGGAATGTTCAAATTACCAAATGATTCCACTTATTTCACATGCCAGCAAAGTTATGCTTATGATTCTGCAAGTGAGGCTTTTGCAATATGTAAACCAAGAATTATCAGAAGAGCAAGCTGGTTTTCAAAGATGCAAAGGAACTAAAGACCAAATTGTCAGCATTTGCTGGATTATAGAGAATGCAAGGGAATTCCAGAAAAAAAGTCTACTTCTGTTTCATTGACTACACGAAAGCCTTTGATAGTGTGGATCACACCAAAATCTGTCAAGTCTCCAAAGAGAAAGGAGAACCAGATCATCTTACTTGTCTCCTGAGAAACCTCTATGGAGGTCAAGAAGCAATAGTTGGAATCAAACATGAAACAACTGATTGGTTTAAGAATGGACAAGGAGTACAACAAGGCTATATATTTAACCTTATTTATTTAACTTACATGCAGAGCACATCATGCAAAATGTTAGGTTGGATGAACCAAAATATGGAAATTAGCATTGCCAGGAGAGATACCAGCAATCTCAGATATGCAGATGATATCATTCTGATGGTAGAAAGTGAAGAATTGAGAAGCCTCTTGATGAGGTGAAAGAGGAGAGTGTAAAAGATGGCTTGAAGTTGAGCATAAAAGAAAAAAAAAAACAAAGAACTTACCAACTGATCCCACTTCCTGGGAAATTAAGGGAGGAGAAATGGAAGCAATGTCAAATTTTGTATTCTTGGGCTCAAAGATCACTGCAGATGGTGACTGCAGCCCCAAATGAAAAGATATTTGCATCTTGGAAGGAAAGCTATGGCAATTCTGGACAGCATACTAAAAAGCAGAGACAACACCTTGCTGACAAAGATCCACGTAGTCAAAGCTAAGTTTCTAGTAGCAATGAATGGCTGTGAGAGTTGGGCTATAAGGCAAGGTGAGCACTGTAGAATCAATGCTTTTGAATGGTGCTGGTGAAGACTTTTGAGAGTCCTTTGGACAGCAAGGAAATCAAATCAGCCAATGCTTAAAGAAAGTAATTCAGGCTGTTCAGATGGAAGGTCAGATACTGAAACTGAAGCTTAAATACTTTGGTTACATAATGAAATGACAAGATTCATTGGAAAAGACACTAATGTTGGGAAACTTTGAAGGCAAAAGGAGAAGAGGACAGCAGAAGATAAGATGGATAGATAGTGTCATGGAAATAACAAACATGAACTTGGGCAAACTTTGAGAGACAGTGGAGGAAAGAAGGGCCTGGCATGCTGTGGTCCATTGGATCATGAAGACTTGGACATGATGGGGCAGCTAAATGGTACAGTAAATAGAGTCCTGGCTTTGGAGTCAGGAGGACCTGAGTTCAAATCCAGCCTCAGATACTTAACACTTACTAGCTGTGTGACCCTGGGCAAGGCACTTAACCCTGATCACCTCACCAAAAAACAAAAACAAAAAAACAAACAAAAAAAGAGTTGGACATAACTGAACAACTAAAGGACAACAAATATATTTATGTATATGTATATGTATATGTATATGTATATGTATATGTACACGTATACGTATATGTATATGTATACGTATATGTGTGTGTGTATCTCATGCCCTGTAAACCATAAATCACAACATAGTTACTAACTATGATTGCAATCTTTATCACACTATGTAATGGGTGCCTGGTCATTTATAGCTTAATCCTGGGAGAATGCACAGGGAACTCATATTGAACTTTACTAAGCTGCTTCTGGGCCTCATTCTCCACTTTGGAGTATGCTCAGGTATTCTATGACTCTTTTTCACTTACTATGTGTAGTTTGATTGACTGCTGAGTTGGAAATGTAAGCCTACCATGGTGCCAACTCAATCTCTTTCTTTCCTTTGTGGCAAATGAGGAGGAATAAATACTGTGGGCCCCCAGGTGAGGGAATGGTCTCAGTGTTTCACTCAGATCCCACAGGAAGCCAGAAGTGCAAAGCTATGCTGTTGCTTCTGTCTCTGTTGTGTCTGCTATTTCCTGTTCCTAGGTTAAGGAATATTAGCTGATAAATGATTAGCTCACAAACTGAGGACTTGTAAGCTTTAAAAGGTCAGAAGTTCTTGCTAGAGTTGACTGGTGGCCAATTCTAATAAAGTTCCAATGACCTGCTTGAAGATTGAGCCATCAGAGGGCCAGGAGTGGGAGTCTATAATACAGTTTGCAGGCAGTTGAGACTGATGACCTGCTGTAAATCAGTGGTAGCCAGGAGGAAGTACTTGTTCATTGGCTATCCCACATTTGGAAGTGAATTTGGTGGAGTGAATGTGTTGTAGAAATCAATTCACATTTGAACGCAGTCTCCCCAGGAACTCAGTTGGTATAGGAGAAAATATGTCTCTGGTTCAGGAAGTAGATTTATACTTTTCTTCTTCCTATATCTCTCAGTAACTATCCCTTTGTAAAAGTTAATTGATGTTAATTGATTAAATTGTACTTGGTGTTAATCAATAATCATTTGATATTGGGAAGATAACAAAGATAGTGAAGTAGAAGGAAGGAGTACAGCCCAGTTTTTCCCACAACTATTCTAACAAAGATCAAAAAAGAGTGCCAGACTCAGTAGTGATCAAGAAATTTAAGGAAAAATCATAGCAATTCATATTTTCAGCCCAAGACAACAAGTTTAATCCACAGATAAGAGACCAGAATGGGAACCATATCAGACCCTGACCTGGGGAACAGTACTTTGAAGAGGGCCTTGAGGACTCAGGTCCTAGGTTCAGAGCAGGGCTATAGTGTTCTCCCTCTTAACCAGAGAGATGAGCCCAGACTCAAAACAAAGGTAAGCAAGTGGCACTATTGCATTAAACTTATAGAACGTTCCATCTAATTGATAGAGACTAAGGCAAACAACTGTCCATTCAAGGCTGATCTAGGGGCAAGTCTATTAGATGTATTTTCTAGGCCCAAACTAAGGTCTGGAGCCTGGAAATGCCCAGAAAGCAATGATCAGATCATGTCTTTGATAAGACCACCTCGTATGCACTGAAAATTTGTACATCCCTGGCCCTTCTAACCCTTAAAAAGCAATTAATACAGGGGGAGAAAACATAGGAATAAGGAAATGACCTTATAGCTTAGAGAAAATCATCCCAATCTCTCAGGGATACCTCGTTATTTAGGAAGCAATATAGCTAGCCTTTATCTATAGCTAGCTACTCATCAATTGGAGTAAGGACCCCTGGTGTATATAAATACCTTAACTACATGTTATCTGACAATAATCAATCAAAAATATTGATTAAAAACCTACTATATGCCTGATACTGTGGAAGGTACTAGGGATACAAAGACAAAAATGGCTTCAAGGAACTTATATTACAGTGGCACTCTTAGAAAAGTCTCTCTCACGGCTCAGGAATCATTCTTTCTAGATAACCTATGTTTACAAAGCAAATCCTTGCCCATGAATGCGTCTGTTGAGCTGCAGATTGTCATCAACTGTTAAGACTTTCAGCAGCTGATACTTGTGTATATTTAGTTACACACATACATACACACATGCAGTATGTATACATATATATGAAGATATATCCACTTTGCTTTTCTATTCTACTATGTTGAAAAGTCAGTTAAATAGGAAAGGCTAAATATACAACTATAGAAAGTAAGTTCGAAAATAACCAGTTCAAGTTGTCTCCTTGGAAAGTTAATGCTGAATATGCCCTGAAATGTCCTGTATTTGAATCTATAGACAAGACTGATGCAAATATGACACCTACATTATTGTCATCAAGAAACATTTGTTGAATAGACAAATAGTCAAAGGATATGAACAGGCAGTTCTCAGATGAAGAAATTAAAGCCATCTATAGTCATATAAAAATGCTCTAAATCACTATTGATTAGAGAAATGCAAATCAAAACAACTGTGAGGTACTACATCATACCTATCAGATTGACCAACATGACAAAACAGGAAAATAATAAATGTTGGAGAAGATGTGGGAAAATTGGAACACTAATGCATGGTTTGGTGGAGTTGTGAACTGATCCAACCATTTTGGAGAGCAATTTGGAACTATGCCCAAAGGGCTATAAAAATGTGCATACCCTTTGACCCAGCAATACAACTTCTAGGGCTGTATCTCAAAGAGATCATATAAATGGGAAAAGGACCCGCATGTATGAAAATATTTATAGCAGCTCTTTTTGTGGTGGCAAAGAATTGGAAATTGAGGGGATGCCCATCAATTGGGGAAACATTTGCTGAACAAGTTGTGGTATATGAATGTAACGGAATACTACTGTGCTATAAGAAATGATGAGTAGTCAGATTTCAGAAAAACCTGGAAACGCTTACATGAACTGATGCTGAGTGAAGTGAGCAGAACCAGGAGAACACTGTCCACAGTAACAGCCACGTTTTGCAATGACTAACTTTGATAGAGTTAACCCTTCTCAGCAATGCAAGGATTTAAGACATCTCCAAAGGTCTCATGATGGAAAATGCTATCCACATCCAAAGAAAGAGCGATGGAGTGTGAATGCAGATTGAAGCATACTATTTGCTATTTTTTTTCTAGTTTTGTTTTGTTTCCTCTCTCAGTAGTTCCTCCTATTGGTTCTAATTCTTCCTTTCAACATCACTAATGTGAAAATATGTTTAATAGGAATGTATATGTATAGCCTATATCAGATTGTGTACTGTCTTGGGGAGGGAGGGGAAGAAAAATTTAAAACTCAAAAGCTTATGGAAGTGATTGTTGATAAATCAAAATAAATTAATAAAAAAAGAAAAAAAAGAAACATTTGTTGAGCCCCAGCAAGGTATTGTAGGGTTAACAAAGACACTGACAACATAGTCTCTTCCCACCAACATCATGTCAACCATATAAGGAGATAAGGGATAAATGGGGGTAGGAGATGAACTAAGACTTCATTGATATACCAATTTAAGTTGGTACCCTCTCTGCAATCTACAATCTTACAGATTCTACTAGAGCAGAGGTGTCAAACACATCTTCTAAGTGCTGCCAGAACGAGAAACATAATTGGGAAATGTTTACATTTTAAAATGTAATTGGTAACTATTTAGCCAAATAAATAAAAATACAATAAAATACAGATTATAGTACATTTTAGACCTAAGCTAATATGTGACATACAGGGATCCTTGTGTATGGAATTAGTGGTCCCCATTTCTATCTGAGTTTGATGCCACTGTCCTAGAGGATGGACAGCAGAAATGATTTGAAAGATTACAGAGCTGATATATATCAGAAGCAAGTGAGTTCTGGTCTTTCTGGCTTCTATCCGTTAAACCATGCTGCCTTTCAGGAGATTTGTATGTGAAAATATTACAATACAATGGTGAATGTGATATTATTAGAAGCAACTAGGTGATAACAGTGGATAAACTGGAATAAGAAAGACCTGAGTTCAAATGTTAGATACTTACTAGATGTGCGACATTGGACAAGACACTTAGCTTCTGTCTTCCCCAGTCTATTCATCTGTAAAATGGAGATAATAATAGCACCTAGCTCTTAGAGTTATTGTGAGGATAAAATGAGATAATAATTGTAACACTCTTTACAAATCTTAAAGCACTATATGAATGTCAGTTGTTTTATTAAAGTGCCTAATGTTTTAAATGAAGAATGCTCAATACTTCAGTAGATGGAAAAGAGAATTTGTAATTGGGATGGTCAAGAAAGATTTCAAAAAGGATGTAGAACTTGAGCTTGGTCTTTAAAGATAAGTAGGACTCTAGTAAAATGGGTAAGTTAGACTGGTTCAGGAATTCTTAACCTTTTTATGTCATGGGCCTCTTTGGTAATCTAGTAAAGCCTCTGCAACCCTATTCCTAATAGTGTTTTTAAATGCATAGAATAAAATACATAGAACTACAAAGAAAACCAATTACATTGAAATGCAGTTATCAAGATATTCAAGATAAAACAATTTTACCAACATCAGGTTAAGAACCCTTGAACTACATAATATTAATGATTTCTTCTAACACTAACATTTTCAAAACCTGTGGTCAGAGTGGTTAAGGAGAGAGGAGAGCATTCCAGACAATGAAATGTTTTGCTATCGTACCAGTTCTCCATGTGTTGTTGGGAATGCTCGAGTGCCTCAAAATTCCCTTGGCTATGACTAAGGAAGGGAGCTAACCTCTTCAACCCGTAATCTGAGTGTACCATGAGAGATGGAGGGACATATAAGTCAGTTTTCATCAATGCTCTCTGAACCCTAACACCACTATCCATAGCACTAAGTAATACTAAAAACTAAGACCATCTTAGAGTGAAACTGTGGACCCTTGAAACAGTCGGTGACTTCTGAAGCTACAGAGCTCTGCATGACAAACAGGAGAGTGCACAGTGGCAACCCTACATTTTTCAAGGGGTGCCAGAAATCCTTTGGCCAACAGCGAGCAGCCTGTGGGCCATATGTTGTGCAGGACTGCTCTAACATAATTGAGATTTGTTAATACTTAAAGATCTCTTGGCCATTTTGGAATAGCAAAATTCATGGCATGATAAGAATTCCATGGATGCCAAAATAATTGTAACATAAAAGGCACATTAAAAAACAAAACAAGAAGATGTTTTTTACGATGGAATTTCATGATTATACATTTATGTATTATTTGAAATTATGTGTTAAATATAGTACTTACATTAAGCCTAAGCAGAACTATATTGAATCTCTGAAAGATCTTAACAAATTTTGTAAACACTGCTTTATTTGCAGTGTACAGTCAAATATTTCCTATTAATGAAAGATTCCTTTAGCAAATTCCCATAGTAAAGCAGTTTATGGTATTTTCTAAATGAACTGAGTAACGTCAGCCTTCAATGCGACACTGTTTCCTTGAACTCTTAGGAGATTTTTCATATCCCACAAGGGATTTCATTTAAGAACTGGCCTTTTAACAATTATGTCTTTCTTAATATTTTAACAAGTTTACAGACCTCTTGGGGTGCAGTATTACCCTGAAGCTGCTTCAAGTCCACAAAAATGAATGTGTCAAGTCTTCGCACTGTTTAGAAAGCTTGGTTAATCCTCTGAGGGACAAAACAAGATCAGGTGATGCTACAAATCATCATTTTCCAAGTTTATGTTAAGGTACCTGTATAAACTAACAATTTCTCTTGTCTTTTTTTTACCTTTCCAAAGGATTAAAAATAAAAAAGCAACACCCCTCAGTCCTCAGTAGCACATTAAAAGCTGACATGAATAGGGATTCATAACCACTGAGACACTAGTTTTGACATGAAAATACTCCATCAGAATGTGAACTCCAATCCACTACGTGAACGGATACTGTTTCCTCCTGATGCATTTTGGCCAGACTTCACAAGGAACACGTTTTCATCATTTCAGTCACTTAAAAATGAACAAAAAGAAAAAAAAGGAAAAGAAAAAGAAAAGAAAAGAAAAAAGCTAATGCAATAGAAGCAACCGAGCTCCCAGGCTTGACAAATGGATAAAATGTACCTTCTCTGGATATTAAAAAAAAAAAAGCTTTTTTCAATGTTTTTGACATCTTCTTATGTGTGCGTGCCTGCACCACCACCACAGGCTCCAGCTCCAACTTGTCGTTTCTAGAGTTCCTTTAATCTCTCCCTCCCTCTCTCTGGCACTGGTATGTTTTCCATGACTGCTGTTTGAGCTTTTCTAAATGAAGGTGCTGACATCTGCACTCATTTCAGAGCCTTCTTCTTGATGTCTCAATATTTTAGGAAAGCGAGGCTGCCAAACCCCCTGACCACAGAAATGACAAGATGGACTTAGGTTTTAAAACTGAGAGAAAATGATTTGAAGTCGTGATGAAAGGAAGCAGGTCCAACAGCAATTCCCTCCAAAAAATAGTGTTTTACTAAGCCCAAATTCAGAAATTGTTAAATAACCTGGAAGGCTCAAAGGGCACAAAAATATATAATGCTTATTGTAAGGGTACATTCTTTGCTCCACTAGCTCCCTTGAACTGTGATACAGGTGAGACCTCTGAATGATACTATGAAACACAAGTCTAGGCAAACAGGTCAGTAATAATTTTCATTTGTGGCTGCCACCCCATAAACCTGACCAACTTGGACAATCCTTCATCTCCCTTCTGCTACCCACAGAGGGGCACAGATCATCCGGGATCTACAATCTCCTAGTTACACAGAAAACAAGAATCATTTCTTTTGGATCAGAGCCCAAGGCATTGGCCCAGACGGAAACATGCACTCATACAGCAGGGCAGGATTGGAGAAAACACCAGACACTACAGGAGCAAAATTCCACAGAGTGCCAGCTCCTGCATAAGCACCTTTCCTTTACAGATGTAGGTTGCAATAACCTCACAATATGGTGGGGAAGGGGCTAATTAGAACCATCAGCACTGGAAAAATCCCCTGTACTCATTTATATAGTGCAGGCCTTATGGCTTCCAGATGTAGATGGTGGCTGATCTGCTGTGTGGATTCAGCTGACCCAAGTGGGAGGTTGTTTCTAACCTGCCATGTTCATATCCCTAACCTTCTCCCCAGCAGAGTGACAGGCACTCATCAATTGGGAAGGCAATGAGCCGTATGCATCCCAACTCTGCCTTTTTTTGATGCAAGGCAGAACATTGGTATGAAAAGAGTACAAATACCAGAATCAGGAACTTTGTTTGAGTCCCAGCTATGAGACTTGCCAAGCTAAGTGACCATAGTGACATCTGATTTAGGTGGCCCAACAATATTTTGGGGCTTGACATAATTAGCATATAGTCATCTGAAAACATGGACATCTGGAAGAGATCCTCATCAGAAAGAATGCCCCTTCAACTTATACTTTGTATTGGAACTTTTCTATTATCATGAGAGTATATACTTTGGCAAGCATACACCTTCATATTTGTTCCTTCTCTTAATGGTAAAAGGCTTGTTGAATAAGATCGTCTCTGTTATGTATTTCAAGAAATCTGTATAATTTTGACAAATATATGGGACATTACTTCTGCTATTTCTACTTTACCAAATCAAATGCTTTTGTTGATTAGTAGACAATAAACGCAAGAAATTTCACAGTATCTGGCAAATAGTTGATGTTTGATAAATTTCTGTTAATTAATTGATTATATTCTTTATATCTTCCAGTCAATTTTTATAGTTATAAAGACTGATTCTGATGTGTTTATCATTTGTAAAAGTCTAACAGTTGATTTATTTCTTTTCTTTTTTTTTTCGGTACTATTGCTATTTCTCCTACTGCCAACACTTCCCGAACACTGGGCAGCGGGAGGGGAGGAAAAAAAAGTCCTTTTTAGTAAATATGCATAGTTAAGCAAAATAAATTCCCACATTAGCTATGTCCTAAAATGCATTTTGACTCTCTTCCCTGTCAGGAGTGGGTAGCAAGCTTTATCATCAGTCCTCTGGAATCATGATTGATCATTGCATTGATGACAGTTCTCAAGCTTCTCAAAGTTAGTTGCCTTTACAATATTGTTATTACAAACACTGTTTTCATGGGTTCTGCTCATTTCATTCATATAAGTCATACCAGATTTCTCTGAAACTTCTGTTTTATCATTTTATATGACACAATAATATTCCATCAATTCATATACCATTTGTTCCATTCCTCAAAATAGATGGGCATTCCCTTGTTTTCTTTCTTTGCTATGACAAAAAGAGCTATGATAAATTCTACAATATACTACATAAGGCATTTTTATCTTTTTTATTTTTTGTGGGAATATATCTAGTGGTAGTAGTGATAGCTGGGTCAAAGGGACAAAAATATATTTTTAAAATACCTTTACCATATCTTCAGTCCCTACTTTTGCTTCAAATACTTTGAAAAATAATCCCTCAAAGACCTCAAAATTATGTGACCTCTAGCACAGACCTCTTCTATGCATAATGATCTAATCATCTGCTTTTTCCTTCTTTGCCTTCTTCAATTCCATTTCCACTTCATATAGAATAGTATTTCTCAAAGTGTGGCATAGGAATCGCAAGGAGTCCCCAAGACTCTTTCAGGGGATCCAGAAGGTCAGATCTATTGCTATAATAACATTAAGATGTTTTAATTTTGAATACAATAAATATTTATATAATCCACATAAACAAAAGCTCTTTGGAGGTCTTCACTAATTTTTATGAATGTAAAGGTTTATTGTGAAGAAATAGTTTGAGATCCACTCTTCTAGAAGAGCATCTGGGATACAGATAATAGAGTCCAAATATTGTGGCTTCACTGTCCTTGATAGTGAAAATGTTCATTTTAAAATTCTTCATAGATCTTTGCTCTATTTCATTTGTTGCCCTTATTCCTGTTTGATCCTTAAATCCTTCCTGAATGGCATTGCTTAGTTTCATCTCTTAACAAGCTTTCTTTAGACTGTTTTCTTTTCCTCTCCTTCCTCTCCCTGTTTTATGAAGTGACACTGCTCATAAATTTCCACCACCTTTCTGCATAAGGATTTTACAAATGAATTTATATTCTAAACTGATGTTGCAGTGGGCTACCATATGCCTTCACTTGTTAAATAAGTCAAGTATTTGTTGCCTACAGCAGATTTTTAAGGCTTTTTGTTCATTGCTATGACAGTTAATTTACATTGTTTAAACTCTATGGGGTAGGAGGAATGGAGCCAAGATGGAGAAATAAAGGAACTCACCTGAGCTCTTCTAAATTCCCCTTTAAACAATTTTAAAATAATGCCTCAAAACAAATTCTGGAGCAGCAGAACCAAAACAACACGTAAACCAATTTTCCAATTATAAGACAACTTATAAGTTTATCAGGTAAAGTCTGTCTCACTGAGATGAAAATGGAACTCAATCCAGCAAGGCCAGGTCCAGCAATCCAGCAGCAGGCCTTGAAAGAAACTGAATCAGAAGCCATGAAAAAAAAAAAAAAAACTAGTCAGGAAGAGATTACAAGGGATGCTTTCCTGGCACTGCGTTCAGGACTCTGTTGCATTACCCCAACTTGGTTCTAGGTCAGAGCTGCAAGGCAAAGAAAGCATTAGCACAATAGAGCATGCCACAGGGGAGCAGGAATCCTGGTCACAGTTCCAGGGTGGAAAAGAATACTTGTGGTCACTCACAGACCAGAGCACATGCAAGGAAAGCAGTGACCATGCCTCTCCTCAGATCATATCACTTTAGAAGAACTGAAAACTTACAGAACTAGCTCTGAAGATAGCTATACAAAAAAACCTAAAGCTTGGGACAGTGCCCCTCCACCCAGGAACAGAACGCAACTATAATATAAAGTTAAAAGTCAAGAAATAGGATAAAAAGTGAGCAAACAAAGAATGAACCTGACAATAGAAAGTTACTATAGTGACAGGGAAAATCAAAACACAAAATCAGAAGACAATGAAGTCAAAACAGCTATGTCTAAAGCCTCAAAGAAAAATGTAAGTTGGTCTCAGGCTCAAAAAGAATTGCTAGAAGAGCTCAAAAAAGGATTTTAAAAATAAAATAAGAAGGTAGAGGAAAATTTTGGAAAAGAAATGACAGTGATGCAAGAAAATCTTGAAAAAAAGAGTCAACACCTTGATAAAGGAGGCATAAAAAAATACCAAAGAAAATACCTTAAAAAATAGAATACATCAAATGGTAAAAGAGGTACAAAAATCCACTAAAGAGAAGGACTACTTAAAAAGCAGAATTGGCCAAGTGGAAAAGGAGGTATAAAAGCTCACTGATGAAATTAATTCCTTAAAAAATTAGAATGGGACAAGTAGAAGCTCACAATTCCACGTTTATTAGAAAAATAACTGACCTGGAAAATAGAAAAGAATGAATTTAACAATTTATTGGACTCCTTGATAGCCACAATCAAAGAAAGAGCCTAGAAATCATATTTCAAAAAATTATCAAGGAAAACTGCCCTGACATTCTAGAACCAGAAGGTAAAATAGAAATTGAAAGAATCCACTAATAACCCCCTGAAAAAGATCCCAAAATGAAAACACCCAAGAATATTATAACCAAAGTCCAGAGCTCCCAGGTCAAGGAGAAAATATTGCAAGTAGCTATAAAGTAACAATTCAAATTTTGTAAAGCCACAGTCAGGATAACACAAGATTTAACAACTTCTACATTAAAGAATCAGAAAGCTTGGAATATATTCTGGAATGCAAAGGAACTAGTATTACAACCAAGAATAACATACTCAGCAAAACTAAGTACAATCCTTCAAGGGAAAAAATGAATATTTAATGAAATAGAGGACTTTCAAGCATCCCTGATGAAAAGACCAGAGTTGAGTAGAAAATTTGACTTTCAAATACAAGACTCTAGGGAAGCATAAAAAGGTAAGTAGGTAAGATAAATCATAAGAGATTTAATAAGATTAAATTGTTTGCATCACTATATGGGAAGATGATGCTAGTAACTTCCAAGAACTTTATAATTATTAGGGCAGTTAGAAGTAGTATACATAGACAGGAGGCACAGGTATGAATTAACTATGATGGGATGATATCTTAAAAAATAAAATTAAGGGATGCACTAGGAGAAGGGGGAAAGAAGTAGAATAAGGTAAATTATCTCACATAAAAGAGGTGTGAAAAAGCTTTTACAGTGGTGGGGAAGATTGGGGGGATATAGCAGACAATACTTGAACCTTACACTCTTCAGAATTGACTGAAAGAGGGAATAACATACACACTCAGTTGGGTATAGATTTCTATCTTATCCTACAGGGCAATTGGAGGGTAAGGGGATGGGGGAGCAGATAAAAGGGAGGGTGGATTGTTGGAGGTGATGGTCAGAAGTAAAACACTTTTAAGGAGGGACAGGGTGAAATGACAGAGAGAGAGAGAGACAGACAGACAGACAGAGGAGAGAGAAGTATTAACAGGAGAAAAAATAGGATGGATGGAAATACATAATCATAATTGTTAAAAAAAATATTATGCCAAGTTTCTCTGATGAAGGGCTTATTTCTCAAATACATAGAGAAAGGAGTCAAATTTATAATTACAAATCATTCCCCAATTTATAAATGGTTAAAAAATGTGAACAGGCAGTTTTCAGATGAAAAAATCAAAGCTATCTATAGTCATATGTAACAGTGCCCTAAATCACTATTGATTGGGGAAATGCAAATTAAAACAACTCTGAGGTACCACCTCACCCCTATCAGACTGACTAATATGACAGAAAAGTATAATGACAAATGTCAAAGGGGTGTGGGAAAATTGGGACACTAATACATTGTTGGTAGAGTTGTGAACTGATCCAACCATTCTGGAGAGCAATTTGGAACTATGCCCAACAGGCAATCAAACTATGCATACCCTTTGATCCAATAATACCACTACTAGATCTATATCCTAAAGAGATAATTTTTTTTAAGGAAAAGGATCTATATGTACAAAAATATTTATAACAGTTCTTTTTGTGGTGGCAAAGAATTAAAAATTGAAGAGAAGTCCATCAATTGGGGAATGGCTGAACACATTGTGGTGTATGATTATGATGGAATACAATTGTGCTATTTAAAAAATGAGGAGACTTTCAGAAAAAACCTGGAAAACTTACATGAACTGATGCAAAGGGAAGTGAGCAGAACCAGGAGAACATTCTACACGGTAACGGCAATATTGTACAATGATTCAGCTATTCTCAGCAACACAATGATCCAAGACAATTCATAAGGACTTATGATGAAAAATGCTATCCAACTCCAGAGAAAGAACTGATAGAGTCTGAATACAAATGAAAGCATACATTTTTCCTTCATTTTTCTTGGATTATTTTTTGTTCTGTGTTTTCTTTTGCAATAAGGCTAATATGGAAGTGTGTTTTGCATGACTGCATTTTTATAATCTATATCTAATTGTTTGCCATCTAAGGAAGGGGGAGAGGAGGGAGAGAGAAAGAGGAAGAAAATTTGGAACTCAATTTTTAAAAAAAAATGTTTAAAATGGTTTTTACATATATTAGGAAAATATTTAAACTACATGTAAAGTTGCTATAATTAGCATTGAGGTCTTTTTCCTGCATTTATTTGCCATTTTTCACTGTCAAGAATTTCCCTATCTAGGTTAGTTTGTAGTTTATTTCTGTGCCATACTTTTTTTTCTTCTTTTTTTTTTAATTCTTACTTCTAGCTTGGTATCAATTTTGACCTTTATTCTAACAAATCAATGATCTGACAGGATGTAGTTGATTCAAGAAGGACTTCCACTATTATAAATACCCAAATTAATGGCAAAAGTCCTATGAAGGAAGATGCTATTTAAATTCAGAAAGGAATATTGCTGTAGTATAGGAAATGTTGAGCTGGTTGATTTAGAAAAACTTGAGAAGACTTGGACTTATGAAGGAAGATGCTATTTACATTCAGAAAAACAGATGATAAGAGGAAATAAACATAATATGGTCATATATATATGTGTATGAGTGTATATGTGTATATATGTGTATTTTATAGATATCTATACACATATATATATTCACGCTTAATTGTAGCCTTCTTTATGGTGAGGAGAGAGGAGAGAGGGGGGAAATAAAGTAAAAGTGTACAGCAGAGAACAAAAAAAGGAAGCAAAGAAAAGCTGGGCAGTTTTGAAAACAATGTATTTATTGTATAAGTTTTCTTGAAATGGACATTTATTATTTTATATTGAATCCTTTCTTATGATCTGTTTTGTACATGGTGATTTTTTTAAATTTTTCTCATTTTATATTTAAGTGAAAAAGAAAAAAAATGAAAAAAAGAGTGACTTCCATATCAGTAATGAGTTGTTACTGTTCTTTGAAAATATTGTCAATTTCTGTGTATGTGTGTACATGTACGTGTGTGATGTTATTTGGTGTTCATTATATGTATTGCCTTCCAATTCATTTCTTGAAGGAGAGTTCATGATGTGTAAATGTGCGACTTCTATAGAGTTTACAAGTTTTTGTTCTCTCATTTCTTATTCACAGATAATACTTTACAGCATATTTTGTACACTAACCTTTTTCCATTTTTACTTTGAAATTATCTAGGATTCAATTATGCATTCATTTAACTTAATTTTGCTCTTGGCATTCTAAATGCCAGGTCATTACCTAGTGACATATCATAGTATAGACATACTGCATTACTAGAAGAACAAAGTCATATAAATTTTGATATTCCCATAAACAAAATTAGATGACAGAAGGAGGTTGCAAGTAAATGGAGGGAACAGCCAGCAGACTCTTCCTGGAAAAGCACATAACGGTGTTGTTAGAGTTGGTTTTATTGTATGTCTAAACATTTCATACAGCCTTTTGTCATCTCAGATTTTGGTGCTTATGATATTTCCAAACAGACCACCATTAAAATAATGGGAGATTATGCACCAAGAGGATCTTGATAAGTTGAAGTCCATCAAAAGATCCTCTAAACTAAATTTTCTTAAAGCACCGTATATACGAGTGATTATTATGCAAAAGAATCTATTGAAAACAAAGTTTAAAGATTGTAGATGCAGTGTGATGGGTCACTGGGCCATTATCAGGGACCATTCTCCTAGGCTACCCTTCAACCCCCATTTCTCTTAGTGTATCTCAAAAAACTACAGATCAACATACCCTCTCCCCCATCCTCTACCCTCCACCCCCATTGATAAGCTAGGGCCAATATAGCACATACCTACAATATTCAAGTGGCACCACTGAAAACATCATGGTCTAAATAATCCAAAGACTTTTTTTTTTGCGTATCAGTCGATGTTCTCAATTCTAAGAAAAACATGTCTATTTTAATACAGATGAGAACATTAGATTATTCCCCACAACTCTTTGAGATTGAGGATGGGGTGGAGAGACAGCTACTGACTCACTCTTATCAGAAAAATTTTACCCAAGTCACATCAGATGTGTTCCTACATAGTTATCAGTGCTTCACAACACATACTTGGACAAGGGGAATTTGGCTCTTGCTTTTATAAACATCATTAATGTGAATGGCATAGCCAAGTTACAAGGAATGGTGTTGTTTTAATGCAAATCAAAAGAACTAAATCTTACTAAGATCTATGCCTTTCCATCCTGGTTTATTGCATTGCTTGATCTTCTGAATAAAAGATTGCTTTGTCCAGTGTTAGAAGATCTTATTATGGGGGGAAAAGAGTACAGCAAGAGGGAAGGCTTATGATTTCTGTGGGAACAGCAATTCAGAATTTTCAGACTTTGCTGAAACTGAAATCTCATCCTTAACCTGACATTAACATACTTCTGGGCATTATGATATATAATTTCTCATTTATTAGAACATTTTTTTAACAATTTTCACAGTACAGTGATTTATCCTTTTAACAAATGCTCACATGCAGCATTTTGCTTTAAGTTTGGTAAAATGAAATTTATTCCTCATAATTAGGGATGGCCAGGGTTTGAATGAAAGAGACATAGCTCATATTAGTTGCAATGATTTCATAAGAAATTATTCTTCCCTTTTCCTTCAGGTGAATGCTGAACCACATACCAACATGGTCTAGCACTAACCCTGTTTCAAGTTCCGTAAAAATGTCCAGGCTCTTTACTAGCTGTCTGGAAACTACAGGACTGAAATAAATTTCTCTTCTGCTTTGAAATAGTGAGCATGGGTAAGAAAATAAGTGGTAAATTGGAAATAAATTCATTTCTTTGTAAGACATATTTAGCTAATAACTAGTACTGCCCTAATTATTTGTAACCTTTGATGTGGTCTTTTATCTCTTCTAAATAGGATGCCAGAGTTAATAAGAGAGCAATATGAGTATATGTTCCAGATAGTTATCCTTTATGTTTGAAGATGACATCACTGGTAGTTAATGTCAATAGAATTAAGATCAATTATAACAATTAATGTATACATATAAGTGGGCTTTAGAGACTGAATTGTTGGGATAAATTCCTCTACTTTTCTTTGCATGTGTATGTATGGTCTGAGACAAACAAAGCTAGTATTTTAAGGAACATAAGAAAATTGAGAAAAATAGACATTAAATCTTTCTACAGACACACGAGCACACACACATGCACATGCACATGCACACACATGGATGCATTGAAAGTTCGAAACACTTTTTGGAACAATTCAGGCAAAATAAAACACCAGAATAAAAACTTGTCTCTACTTCTAGGCAAAAAGATTTTGATCTGAGTTACACATTTAAGAAATCAAGGATCCATGATTCCATTGGAGTTTTGGGGATATGTATACTCTCTCCACTAATATAGAGGGGGACACCTCTCTATAAGGTGCAGAATGTCTTAGTGTTTGGTCTTATTGAACTGTTGCAGACCAAAACAATTGCATCACATTGTACGCAGCTCCCTGTTGATAAGTCTTTTTGAAATTACTGAGGAAGGCCCTTGAACAACACACATAAGATAAAGTGACATTATGCTATTATATTCATAACTAATTATTAATTGTGATCCACCATTTTTCCTTCTATTTTCTGTAAAGACCCAACTCTTGTTAAGGTCAGTCAGTCTCTGAAGAGTATGACTGATTGATAAAATTGCTCTTAGCCCTCAAAGCACATCTCTCAATTTTGGGCAAGACCTCACCCAACTTTGGGTGGGACTCCACCCAACTAGGAATACTAATTTCTGCTTAGAGTATAAACAGAATCCAGTCTGGGCAAGCCCTTACCCTGGGGAAATGAACCCCAGTCCTTGGTCCCCTCCATTAGATTTTAGAGTGACTCAATTATGAAGGAGAAAACCAAAAAAGAGAAGTCAGAATAGAAATGGCTTCCCCTGCCCAGATTGCTGGAGGCTTCTGAATCTCATGATCAAGCCTCATTCTTAGCAGAAGGAGCTGAAGACTTCTAGTCCACCTCCTCATTAAATGCCCATCAATCAAGGTTGATTTCCACTTGTCAGGGGAATTCCCTTTCAGAAAGTATTTAAGGGATCTCAAGGGCTCCCTTGGCATCTTTAGTTATGGAGGGAAACCACTGATCATCAATTTATTACAGCTAGCCTAATTAATAAATTGATTGTTAATTACCCAGAAATTCTGTCTCTCAAGGTTTTCATTCTCTACACACATAGCCTGTCTCCAGCCCACATCTAGAGTTTTTCCAGCTTGGGCAGACCTCCCACAGCAGGTATTCCACTAGCATAGTCCCTTAGGGCCGATATTATTTCCATGTTATAAAGAAGCAATAGAAGTAGAATGATAGAGTTTTAAATATGCTGAGTTTCGAGTCAGAGGACTTGGATTTGAATCTTAGCTCTGCTGTTCACTACCTGTGTAACCATGGGCAAGTTATTTAACATTTCTCAGTTGTAGTTTCCTCATCTATAAAAAGGAGGGATTGGAATACATGACCTCTAGGATCCCTTCTAGCCCTATATCTATGATCCTATAATAAGGATGATATTAAGATACTCCCGAGCCAGTATTTTTGGAGATTGGTCTTAACTGACATGATTAAAGCCAATTGATAACCAGTGACTTCCAGATCTATAAAATGAGCAGATTATACTCTATGACCTCTAAGGTCCCTTCCAGATTTAATCTACTATCTAGCAAGAACAGTATGGTGGCAGTGATGATATTTATATAGATGTCATTGTCGTAATCTTTTCATGTTTACAAAACATTTTATATAGATTATGTCATTTGATCCTGTGATCACACAGCTTCCCATTTTCCTTTATATGTCCAACCAGCTCCCAAGACATCCATCTGGCTTTCAGTCCAAAGGAATGAAGGAAGAATATTCCTTCCTTTCGTATGACTAGTCCTGACAGAAAAAAAAGGGGCCAAGGTTGATGGTGAACATTAAGGGATGGTCCCAATACAACTAAAGAATAACATTAAGCTTGCCTCACTCAGACACTAGAGATTTCTAAAAGGAAGATAATATTCTTTTTTCCTTAGTTAAATATTTTATTTTTTTTTTAGCATATCAGCATCAGCTTCTAAGGAGGCAAAAGAGCATATGATTCACCACTGTCATAAAACAAGATTTATTAAATACCCACATATGCTTGCTACTGTGTAATGTACTTTATAAAAGGAGATAAGAAGGCATTACCCTTGCCTTCTAGAAATTAATATTTGTGTACATTTTTATGGCAACTTAGAATCATAGAAGGAGTTCTGGGACAACATTAGGCCTCTTCCTTTATTTACTACAAACAGAAAGTCTAAGTAAGGCATCTAATGAATGATGGACAGAAAGATATTTTTTGAAGGTTCATGTTGAGACATCTACCACACCATTGTCTGTCCTTCCCCATTTCTAGTTCAATTTAATTCAACAAGAAATAACTGAGCATGACCACATGCCCCTTACTGTGTCAGGCACAAGAGAAGAATATTGTAAAATCCATAGAGGAGCTTTGAATCTTGTTGTGAAGATGACATTTGAAGTATAAAGGAGAATAATGCAAGGTTTGTATATAATCAATTGCAAAAATGAATTGTGATGAATATTAAGTGCTTTAGGAAGTCAAAGGTTAATGTAAGCTATGATAGTCAGGGAGGGCATTCATAGCACCATAAGAGCAAATAGATTTGAATTGGGCTTTGAAGGATGAATTTGATTTGGAAAGGTAGAAAGACAGAAAGAAATTCCCTACAGAAATTAGTATAAACAAGCATGAGGAAGTGAAATAAGTATTATGAGAGGAGTGGGAAAGAAATTATGGACAGCTGGAAGACTCAACTGATGGTAGAAGAGAGGAAAAAAGTAGGAGTGAGATATAACGGACCTTGAGTCAATTATTTGGAATCATGAAAGACTAGATGAGGATTAATGACTAGTTAGATCAATAAATCAATAACTTAATCAATAAATATTCATAAAGTGCCAGGGTATATAGAGTTAAGTATGAAGAACTGAGGAAAATACAAAATTCAGACAAAATATGGTCCTTGCCCCTTTAGAGTTGACCATCTAGTAGGGCATAAGTCATCAAACCAATGTCTATAATAATACTGAATGCTAAGTACATAAGAAAGACAAAATCAAATTTTATGGGACATCTGAGGTGGAAAGTTGTTTCTAACCAGCGAAATCCATGAAAGCTTCATGAAGGAGATGACATTTGCTTTTGGCTTCAAAGGATGGGTAGTAAGTCAATCAGTAAAGACAGGGAGTTGGGATATTATAGGCATATTGTCTGAGCAAAAGTATATTGCATGAAATCAAAATGAATGCTTAGCTAATAGAGGTACATTTGCTTTGGTTGAAATACAAAACATATGGGAGAAAGCAATATAAGATAAAGGTGGAAAAGTAGGGTAGGATTAAGTTTCAGAAGATTGTAAAAAATTTTCACAAGTAGATTATGAAGCATGGGGAGAATTAGAAGAAGAGGGAAAGAATGACATGAATAACACTTTGGGAGAGACAAAGAAATGTTTAAAAATGGACCAGACCAATGGGCCTGAACTTTATTTGGGAAGCCATAAGGATTCAGTAAAGCTATTCCAGAAGAGGAATGACATGACCAAATCTTTGCCTAATAATGATGGATGCAACATAGGTGGTAGATTATAAGGGGCTAGAATGAAGATGGGAAGAAACATGATGTGACTATTACAATCATGTGGGCACATTGTATTGAAAGTTTGAACTAGAGAGGTGGCTGTTGTTGTTGTTGTTGTTGTTGTTGTTGTTTGTCCATTGTTCTCAAAGAGGGCCATGATGTCAGGGAGGTGATGCCATGATATGCAAGTGAATTGGATTTAAATGAGGGAGGGCTGTGCAAAGTCACCAGCCTCACTTTCTCCTCTAGAGCCATGGTGGCACTGAGATATAGAACAAGCAATGGGTGTGTAAGTATTGTGGAAATGGAATCAGGATCTGATAACTGACTGAATATGAGAAGGGAGAGATGGAGGAGAATCAACGGACATACAAGACCTGGCTGAATGAGAGTACAATGGACAGAAATAATAAAGACAGGATGTGCACCTTTAGGAGGTAAGATTAGGAGCTCATTTTTGGTCATATGTGTGAGATATTAGGGGGAAATTCATGATTATATGTTCTGTAGGCAATTGTACATTTGGATCTGAAAGGGGAAAAAAGTTCAGGACTAAAGATGGAGATATAGGAGTTATCTCCATTAAGGTCATATTTGAAGCCCCAGGATTAAATGTGATTACCAAGGGAGAGAGGCAAGAGAATGACCAGAAAAGTTCTAAGAATAAATCCTTGAGGAGAAGCCACATTTAGATGTTGGGAAGATGAAAAATCACTGAATAAAACAGAGAAGAGTCTATTAGAGACGTAGGAGGAAAACCAAGTGTGTGTGATATCTGAAACTGAGGGAGGAAAGAATATTTAATTTAAAAAAAAAAGTCAGTCACAAGTGTCAAAAACAGCAGAGAGGTCAAAAAGGATGAGAATTGAAACAGTTCACTGGAGTTGACAATTAGATCATTGATGTCCTTACAGAGTACCATTTCATTAAGGTGGTAGGTCAGAAGCCCAAATGCAAGGGGCTGAAAAAGGAGTGGGTAGTAAGAAAGTGGAAACATTAAGTGGAGTCATTATTTTTCAAGAACCTTAGAAATGAAGAGGAAGAAGTAGATGGAACTGTAGCTGGATGGGTTACTGTCAAGGGTGAAAAACATACATAAACAACTTAAGAGGGAAACAGACAATCTCAGAACTAGATAAATCTAACCATAAAATAAACAAGAGAGAAGTTAAGGAAATTAACAGAATTTTAGAAAAAATTGGATATGATAGACCTCTGGAGAACGTTGAATGGAAACAGAAAGGGGCATATCTTTTTCTTCTAGTTGTACATGGCATCTTCACAAAAGCTGAGCAGGCTTTAGGGCATAAAAACAATACAAACAAATGCTAAAAAGTCAAAATATTAAAGACACACTTTTCAGACCATAATGCAATAAAAATTGCATTCAATAAAGGGCCTTGGAAGCATAGATTGAAAATTAATTGGAAGTGAAATAATTTAATGCTAAAGAATGAGTGGATCAAAGGACAAATAATAGAAACAATTAATAATTTCATTAAAGATGATGAAAACAATGAGATAGCATACAAAAATTTGTGTGACGCAGGCAAAGAATCATTTAGGGGAAATAATGCATCTCTGAACACATCAATAAAAGAGAGAAAAAGCAGATCAATAAATTGGGTGTGCAACTAAAAGAACCCTAAAAAAAAACAACAAATTAAAAACACTAAAATAAAAATCCTGAAAATCAAAGGAGAGATTAATAAAATTGAATTTTTTTTAAATTGAACTAATAAATAAAGCAAGGATTTGGTTTTACGGGGGGAGGGGGGAAGGAATAAAATAGATAAGCCAGTGGTTAATTCTATTTAGAAAGAAGAAAAACAAATTACCAGAGTCCAAAATGAAAAAAAAAGTGAATTCATCACCAAAGAAGATGAAATTAAAGCAATCATTAAAAGCTATTTTGCTCTTCATATGTCAATAAAAATGTCAATCTAAATTAAATAGATGAATATCTACAAAAATATAAACTTCCCAGATGGACAGAAGATGAAATAGAATACTTAAATAACCCTATCTTAGAAAATGAAATTAAAGAAGCCATAAATGAGTGTTTAAGAAAAACCTCCAGGATTAGATGAATTTACAAGTTAATTCTACCAAACATTTAAAGAATGATTAACTCCAATACTGTAGAAATTGTTGAAATAATAAGTAAAGGAGTTCTACCAAATTCCTCATCTGACACAAATATGGCTTTGATATCTAAACCAGGGAGAACAAAAGCAGAGAAAGAAAACTATAGACTAATTTTCCCAATGAATATTGATGCAAAAATTTTAAATAAGATGCTAGCAAGGAGGTTGAGGCAATATATCACTAAGATCATATACTGTGATCAGGTGGCATTTGGACTAAAGGAGTTGGTTTAATATTAGGAAAACTATCAGCATAATTAACTATATCAATAACAAAAACAACAAAAATCATATGATTATATCAACAGATGCGGAAAAGGTTTTTGACAAAATACGACACTCATTTCTATTAAAAACCATAGAAAGCATATGAATAAATGGAGCTTTTCTTAAAATGATAAGTATTATCTATATGAAACTAAGAGCAAGTATCAGTAATATCAATAAACTAGAAGCCTTTCCAATTAAGATTAGAAGTGAAGGAAAGTGTTCATTATAACTAATATTTTTCAATATTGTATTAGAAATACTAGCTACACAAAAAGAAGTTGAAAGAAAAGGAATAGGCAATGAGGAAACAAAGCTATCACTCTTTGCAGATGATATGACAGCATACTTGGAAAACCCTGGAGAATCAACTCACAAACTATTTAAAACAATTAACAATTTTAGCAAAATTGAAGGATGTAAAATAAACCTACACAAGTCAACATTTCTATATGTTACCAACCAAACCCAGAAGTAAGTAGTAGAAAGAAAAGTTCCATTTAAAATAACTGCAGACAGCATAAAATACTTGAGAAACACACCCAGGAACTATGTGAACACAATTACAAAACACTTTCCACACAAATAAAGATAGATTTAAACAAATAGTGAAAAATGAATTACTCATGTCTAGGCTGAGCCAATATGATAAAAATGACAATTTTACCTTATTAATTTACTTATTTAGTGCCATAACAAACTAGTAAGGAATTATTTTATGGAGTTAGAAAAAAAATTCATTTGAAAGATAAAAGGTCTAATATATCAAGGGAATCAATGAAAAAAAATGTGAAGGAAGGCAGTCTAAGAGTACAAAATCTCAACCTTTATTACAAAATGGTGTTCATCAAAACAATCTGATACTGCATAAGAAATAGAGTGGTTGATTAGTGTAATAGATTAGGTATATAATACATAGCAATAAGTAACCAGAGTAATCTAGTGTTTGATAAATCCAAAGATCCAAACTCTGGGGGCAAGAACTTACTAGTAAACAAAAATTGCTGGGAAAACTGGAAAGTAGTCTGACAGAATCTAAGCACAGACCAACATCTCACACTGTATTCCAAGATTAGCTCAAAATGATTACATGATTTAGATATAAAAGGTGATATCATTAGCAAATTAGGGGGACATGGAGAAATTTACCTGTCAGGCTTATGGATAAAGGAAGAGTTTATGACCAAAAGAGATAGAGGAGATCATAAGAGGTAAAATGGACAGTTCTGATTACATGAAATTAAAGTTTTTGCACAAATAAAACCAATGTAGCCAAAATTCAAAATTAGAAGGAAAGCAGGAAACAGTGGGGGAGGGGGTTAACAACATTTTTTTCTGATAAAAGCCTCATTTCTCAAACATACTAGGAACTGAGCCAAATATACAAAATAAGAGCCATTCCCCAATTGATAAATAGTCAAAGGATATCAATGTGTAATTTTCAGGAAAATTCAAAGCTATCAATAGTCACATAAAAATGCTCTATATCATTATTGAGTAGAGAAATGCAAATTAAAGCAGCTCTCATGTACCACTTCACAGCTGTCAGTTTGGCTAACATGAAAGAAAAGGAAAATGACAAATGCTGGAGGAGCTGAGAAAAATAGGTACACTAATGCACAGTTGGCATTATGGTAGCTAGATGGCACAATAGATAGAGCTTTGGGCTTGGAATCAGGAAAACTCGTCTTCCTGAGTTCAAATCCAGCCTCACTTACTAGGTGTCTGAGTTTCTTAGACAAGTCACTTAACCCTGTTTGCATCAGTTTCTCATCTATAAAATGACCTGGAAAAGGAAACGGCAAACCACTCCAATCTCTTTGGACACAGCTGAAAAATGACTGAACTGAATGCAATGTTGGTGGAGTTGTGAATTGGTCCAATCATTCTGGAGAACAATTTGGAACTATATCCAAAAGGCCATAAAACAATACAAGTCCTTTGACCCAGCAAACCGCTACTAGGTCTACATCTGAAAAAGATGAAAGAAAAAGGGAAACAATCTACCTATATGGACAAAAGTATTTTTAACACCTCTTTTTGTGGTGGCAAAAAATTGAAAAATGAGGGAATGCTCATCAGTCAGGGATTAGTTGAACAAGTTGTACGACATGGATGTAATGTAATACCATTGTGCTATAAGAAATGACAAACAGGATGCTTTCAGAAAAACCTTGAAAGATTTATATGAACTGATACAAAATGAAGTGAGCAGAACTAAAAGAACATTCTACACAGTAAAAGCAATATCGCAATGTGATTAACTGTGAAAGATTTAGCCACTCTGATCAAGATAATAATCTACAACACTTCCAAAGGACTCATGATAAAAAATGCTATCCATCTTGTGGTGGTAATTAACAATAACTGAGGAAACCATCTGAGCAATAAGATTTATTAGAAAAACAGGCATAATAAATGTGTCAGTGGACTCTCTAGTCAGTCAAAAGACCAAATATAGAGTGAGACAGATTTTTATATACTAAAAACAATTAAACAAAACCAATTAATCAAAAAAATTAACCAGGATACAAATCAGGTAGTCTGATTTCTAATTGGAGGAAAGATTAGGGACTTTACAAGTTGGGAGGAAGAGAGCAAACAGGTGTAATTCCCCAAAATCAGGAAAAAAAGTATCCTACTCCCCATCAAGTGTCTGTATTCAATCAAAGGAACAGGGAAATAATAACTGATTAACACATACAGGACCAGTTTTCAGATAAGACATATAGGTTGCTTGAGATGTACAGTTGTGAGAAAACTCCTTGCATCAATCTTTGGATTTGACTGGGTTTCTAGTAAGCAGAAGCTAGGTCCTTAATTCAGGGTGTCTAAGCAGCAGATAGAGGAGGCACAGTTTCCCACCCATTTAGGACTAGCTTCAGACAATGCAATAAAGTTTTCTTATTATTCCCACAATTGAATAAAGTTTTCTCAGAATACAGAAATTGTTCTAGACCCATTAATTGAATAGAATAGAAAGGGACCTGAGCTAGCTCCAGAGTTGAGTCCAAAGATAGAGTCAATGTGGTTCACTCAATCCCTCCTACCACTTGCTAATTTAATTCCCTTAACCTCCAGAGAGAAGATTATAAACTCTGAGAACAGATTGAAGAATATTTTTTCATTTTATTTTTCTTGCTTTCTTTTTCAACATGGTTAACATGGAAATGTTTTTTGCATGACTTCACATGTATAATGGGTATCATATTACTTGCTTTCTCAATGAATTAGGGAGGGACTGAAAGGAAGGGGAGAATTTGGAATTCAAAATTTAAAAATCAATGTTAAATTTAAAAATACATACATATATTTATGGACATACATATATACATGTATAGGTATTATATATATCTGTGTATATATATATGTTATGTGTGTGTATATACATATATATATATATATACATATATATCAGTAGTTGAGCAGAGGTCAGTAGTGAGGGTGAGATTAAAGAGACACAAGAAGGAAGCAATGACTGCTGGAACAAGGTCCTGCAGGAGCCAGGACTTCTGGAATTTTGCGGTGAAGCAAAAATGTGTGGCAAAGCCTGGTGGATCTGGTGATGGGACAAGAAAAGAAAAAGTTTGTAACAGTTGTCAGGGTGAATGAAAAAAGGAATCAATGAGGGTAGATTAGAAGATTATTAAGTAGCAACAAGGACTCAAATGGGATGATGGGCTATGAATCTGGAATAGACAAAGCCTGCTTGATTTTGTGATTTTCTCTAGCTGAACTCAACAGCCCTGGGTCAAAGGTAGAGAGCTCAGATAGCAGCAGAGATTGCCCAGAGAAAAGGATTCACATATTAGGAGCAATAGAAGATCAGGGTAGCAAGGGATTCTAAGGAAGTAGGGAAGTAGTTTTGGTTAAATGGTTGATTATGGGGTCAAGGTCAGATATGATGGCACAGGTGTATGTGATGTATGTGATAGGTTCTTCCCTTTCTAGATGTTTTTGAAAAGTTCAGGAGTGTGAGAGACGTTGTGGACAATGGAGAAGGGGATCTAAAAGGCATGGTGCAGTGGACATGATGCAGTGGACTTATCTCTAAGTGAACAGCAGCAGACTGGGAAGAATTGAGGATGATTAGAATAGAGGTGAGAACTTGGGAGGGATTCGTGTGTGCACATCATCTGTACATTAGGTACCAAAAACTGTATGAAAGCAGGTTTGTTTAATAAGAACCTATACCCAATAAGAACCTATACCCAAAAACAAGGAAATACTCAGACAACCTTTTGCTCACCTTAATAAGTTCAAATTGCCAGGCTCAAGATACTATAAGAGCTAGTGGATGTGATTGCTGAGCTATTGGTCATTACCTTTATTCTTGTTTTCCAGTTTAAAAAATAGTCATTTCCCCATAGCCAATTATACTATTACCCATACCCTACCCTCCACCACCCAAAGCCTCTCCCCTAAAAAAAAATAAATTGGCCCAAACCAAGTAGCACAGTGGCCATGTCTGACAGTATATACCACATTCCGCATCTGCAAAATTGGGTTCAGTTCAAATTGCCCTATTTCAAAAAGGAAATTGACAATCTGGAAAATATCCAATAAACGGTTGCCAAAATAAGGAAAGATATGGAGACCCTGTTGTATTAGTATCTGTTGAAGTAACTACAAATATTGAGGCTGGAAAAGAAAAGACAGAGAGGGAGCATGATATCTACCTCTGAGTATTTGAAAGGCTATCATGTGGAAGGATTTTACTTGCTAAAGGGCAGAATCAAGAGCTAGAGATGAAAACTGCAAAGAAACAGATTCAAACTAATTCTTAGGGAAAACATCACAATGATTAGAGCTATTCAAAAGTGAAATGGACTGCCCTGGGACATAGTGGTTTCCTCCTCACTAAGGTGTTCGAGAAAAGGCTGGATGATCATTTGTTTGGGGGCTTTATGAAGAAGATTTCTATATAGGCATGATCTGGATTTGATTGTCCCTGACATAACTTCTAACTATAAGATTTTGCGATTCTGATTTTCTATCTTTATTACTCTTAAACTTCCCTTTTGGCAACAGACATTTTAGCAAGCATGGTTTGAAATAGCTGACAAAATACACTTGGCTGTTGTTCATTCAAACAAACTCTCTGTGGTTGTTTATTACTTCTTAAAATTACAAACATCAAAAATTGACTGGTTTACCTTGTGGGAGAAGGAAGAATGATTCCCACAATCAGTAATTGTTTCTAAGGAATGATGGGTAATTAAATTATGAAGTCATAATCTATATGTGAAGGCCTTCCTCAGAGTCTGGCCATCAGAAATCTTATTTGAGGGGTAAAGGGAGTGTTGAAGAGAGAACGGTTCATAAGGCAAAGACTGCATCAGAGCTTCAACAAAAGTCTTTAAAGAACCAACCCTTCCTCAATAAGGAATTGAAGTTCAGCCTGCCACAGGCTAAAAGCATCATGATTGTTTAAAAAAAAAGTCTTAGCTCTGCAGATGTTATGGCTAAAAGTGATGATTGTAAAAAGATGTAGAAACACCTGACATCTGGGTACTTGGAGATTAGTTCCTACAAATTTATATAGGTATCTGTGCCAAAAAAGATAAGTGCTGAGTTTAAGAGGGTAACTTCCCCTGAAGAGACATTGAACATTGAAGAACTGGGTGACTACTTTCCTTCTTAGTTAAATGGGTATGGCTTTCATGTTCTCATTCTAGTATGTTTTTAAGTGGCTGGATCAAATATCACAGTAAGAATTAGAAACATCTTTAACAAATGGGTAGCCTCCCATTTACCGCAGCTCCAAAAGGCAGATCTAGGTGGAAATTAAGGATTAGCCAGCAGTGGAGAACATTATGATCAGCACTTCCAGGGTCCAGGGTTCAGAGGTTTAGTTCCCCAAATCCCCTTCCCTGCCAGGACTCCCAGGATCTTTTGTAGTTGAGTTAGAGAGAGCCAATGAATTCAATCCCTAAGCCTCAAATAAAACACAACAGAATTTTGTGAGAGACAAAGGATATTTTTCAGTCAAAGAGTAAGAAAGCACATGGATCTCAAGAAAAATTCCTAGCTCAAAAAAAAAAGTAGACAAAATAGCTTCCATAAATGGAGAATTATTTCTAAGGATTCAAATACACATTCTTTACAGAATGGAAATATGCACATTGTGAAGTATATATACAGAGACATTTATGTCTTAATCTTTGGTTTTATTAGTGTAGGGAGTTCCTGGTGTGGAAACTCCCCTCACCAAGCCTCTCAACAACTAATCTGTGACTCATTGTCTTAGAGAGTTGCCTGGGTCACTGAAAGGCTAAATGATTTGCCTATGGACACACAAGTTGTGTGTGAGTTGGAAGCAAGTCCTAAACCCAGGTATTCCTGACTCCAAGGCTGGCCCTCTATGTGCTATACCTGGCTATATCTTAAATATATAAAAATTATTTTTAAAAAATTGATGAGGATAGAAGGCCTGGAACTTTGATTTTATCAGTATAGGGAACTCCCGATGAAGAAAACTCCCTTCACCAATGCAGATCCTCAATTCCTCTTTAATTTAGAGTCTTAGAGATTTGCTTTAGGAACTGAGAGATTGTGACTTGCTCAAGATCAAACACACAGAGCCCCACAGAGGCAGAAACTGAACTCAGTTCTTTCTGAATCTATATCCTGCTCCCTAGATAATAATCTAATCTTCCTCCCACAAATATACATATTATGCATGCATACATGTATAATCTATCTGTGTAGGTATGCATATATGGGCTCCCAGGTCACTGATAGGAAGTTCCAACAAACACATCCTTTTCCTTCCATCTCCTCAGCTTCCATTAGAAGTAGAGTTGCTAGCATTATCTTTTTTCTAAGGAACCTATTAGAACTTGAAATGACAGCTCCTCAAGAGAAAGGTCAATAAGATGATTAAAAGGGTTATATCCTGTCAATTCAGCTACAGGGTCTGTGGAGTACTCCCTGTTCTCATCGTTATATCAACAGTTGATGGTTTTAGGAATAGTTATACCTTGGACAGGACAATCAAGGCTTCATTTCAAGGAATCAAGTATACAAGGCACTGATAAGGCATTTGCAGCCCTTCATCAAGGACTATAATTATCTTCTAGTTAGCAAGAATAATTAGTTAAAATAGGAAGTTAGCAAATGATTTCTTCCCCAAGGCCCTAGTATTCAAGTTATATTTCCACCCTCGGCCACCTAGCAATAACCTCTTGAACCTAACTCAGGAATGATCTATGGCGATTGCCACAGTTGCAACACACACACATACACACATATACATATTATATACACACATTTTATATATGTTTGTGTATATATGCATATATATAATCTGTGTGTATATGTATATGTATACTATCTATATCTATATATTATCTATATCTGTATCTATGTATATTGTATGTATACATAACAGTTTTGGTTTTAGATCTCTCAATAGTCCACAGGGTAAAAGGAGGTATAGCATATTTCCACATTGCCACTTTATGAAATGGATGAACATGCAGGCTTGTAACCATGTTCAGAACTGACAGAAAAAACTGCAGCGAGATCGAGATTTTCCTGTTTCCTTTTTCCACCTTTACCAAGCAAGGCTGGCAGTGACTCCAGGGGTAGAGAGGAGCATGCCAGAGTACTCCTCCCAACACACTAGAGGGGAAAGGAGGGGGTCTGCCAAATCCCACTCACTTCCTCTGATGTTTAGGGGCCCCAGGTGTGTGGTCAAGTGGTTGGTTATTCCTTAGCATTCAGACAGCTACATGTTTTATGCATGAATAGGTCGATTAATGGAAAGAACAGAGCCAAGTACGGAAAGACTCAGGCAGCTGACTTGTTGCATGACCTTGAACGTCACTTTGCTCTTTCCAAGTTTCTATATATACACCCAAAAAGAAAAAAATGGACTAACCCCTTACTGTCTCAGTGGTGATAGAAAGTTATTGTGCTTTTCTTATGGTGTTTAGCTAGCTTTTTGCATGTTTTTTGTTTGAGCTTCCCAAGTAGGATGCAAGTTTTTTGAAGGAAGAAAGTCTTGTACTGCTCTGTATTCCCCACAATGCCTAGAACAGTACCTTTCACATAGGCTCAATAACTATTTGTTAATTAATTAATTAATGTTCTTGGAGCTCAAAGTGCTTCAGAAGATGAGAAGTGAAAGTGCACACATTACACACATTAATTCAATTTGGTCCAGTAGTGCTCCACAATCTATCTCAGTAATTTTATCCTAACTATTCAAATTGTCTGTTGTTTTTTTTTTCAAATCCACATCATCAGTTGGAAGTATCAGAACCAAAAAGAGAGAGTTATATTGATTGTGATACTGTTTTATAGGTCGCATAAGGAAGTAAGCTGGCAAGGTGAATAGAGTGCTAGACCTGGAGTCAGGAAGACCTGAGTTCAAATGTGACCTCAGACACTTACTGGCTGCATGACATTGGGTAAGTCATTTAACCTCAGTTTCTCCAACTCTACCATGGGGATAATAATAGCACCTACCTCCCAGGGTTGTTGTGAGGATCAAATGAGATATTTATAAAGCACTTAGCATAGTGCCTGCTACATACCAAACACAGTATAAAATCTCACTTTTATAACCTAATCGTCCTGTAAGATCTCATCAGCCTTGGGACTCCACCTCATCTCCACTCTCAGTTCTTCTGGTTGGAGGGTGGAGCAATGAACTCTAAAATCTAGATTTAAGGAGGGAACCCAGGTCAGAGCATCTTATTTCTTACTGTCTACAGCATTTTGGAAATTCTCTGATTTTTCTACCATATCCTCCTTCTCTTCCTACCTCCTCCCCACCTGGCTTTTCAGTTTCCTTTTGTTTGTTGTCTTTCCCAATTAGATTGGAAGCTCCTTGAGGGGTAGAACTGTCTTTTTATCATATTTGTATCCCTAGCACTTAGCATAGTTCCTGGCACATAGTAGGAGTTTAATAAATATTTTTGACTTATTGTTATTATTATTGATTTCAATGCATGTAGATATTGTGGAATATCATTTATTGATTCATGTGTCATCATGTGTGCATATCATCATGTAGAGGAAAAAAATCCTCATTTTTCCAAAGGAATTTAATGTTAATTTTTCTAAATTACATTCTATATCTAATTATAACATTGAATTGAATTAAAAGTTATATGAATTTATCTACAAAAATGTGTACTTTTTTTCATTTGACCAAATATCCTAGATTGACTGGGACAATATGGTATAGTGGAAAGAGGGCTGAAAGTGGAATCAAAAAAGAATTGGGTTCAAATCCTATCTTTGACACTTAATAGGTGTTGGCAATATGACTGTGGGTAAGTCGAGTAATCTTTCTATACCTTGGTTTCCTTCCTTTCTTATTACATAGACAACACTTACACAATCTTACCTCATGGGGTTGCTGTGAGGATTAAATGAAATTATTTATGTAAAACATTTTGCAAACCTTAAAGTACTATATGTACCTGCAATTCTTGTTAATAAGTTATGTGTTGTTCTGGGCTGCTAAGTATATAGGACTCTGTTTCCATTCAGTTCTTCTGTTTCTTGAAGGAAGCCAACCAACTTTAAAGCAAGCAATCCTAACGTTTTTTAAAATTTAATTAATTTTTTGTTACATTTTAATTTTCAAATTATCTCCCTCTCTCCCTTCCCACTTCACATTAGAGAAGGCCACTGTTTCACACACATACACACACACATACATATATGTGTGTATATGTTTCTGTGTCTATATATACATGCATATTTGTATGTATGTGTGTATATGTATATATGTATATGTGTGTATATATGTACATATGTAAAACCATACTATGCATACTTCTATTTTTCAGTTCTTTCCCTCGGTCCTTTGTAGTTGATTTGAGTATTTATAATACTTAAAATAACTTAATTGTTCACAGTTGTTCTTCGAACAATATTGCAGTTACTATATACAACATTCTTTTGGTTCTGCTCATTTCCTTCTTCAATATTTCATGCAAGTATTTCCATGTTTTTCTAAAATGAACCTGTTGATCATTTCTTACAGAATAATAATATTCCATCACAATCATACATCACAACTTGTTTAGCCATTCCCCAATTGATGGGCATCCCCTCAACTTCCAGTTCTTTGCTACCACAAAGAGAGCCACTATAAATATTTTAGGACATATTGTTTCTTCTCCTTTTTCCCTGATCACCTTGGGAAATAGTTCTAATAGTGGTATTGCTGGGTCAAAACAGTTTTATAACTTTTGGGGCATAATTCCAAATTGTTCTCCAAAATAGCTATATCAGTTCACGGTTCCATCAACAATGTGTTACTGTCCTAATTTTTCCACATCCCCTCCAACATTGGTCATTTTCCCCTTCTATCATTTTAGCCAATCTGATTGGCATGAGATGATATCTCAAAGTTGTTTTAATTTGTATTTCTCTAATCAAGAATGATTTCAAGCATTTTTTCATATGACTATATATAGCTTTGATTTCTTCATCAAAAACTACCTGTTCATATCCTTTGACTATTTATCAATTGGGGAATGATTAATATTCTTATAAATTTGACTAAGTTCCCTATATATTTGATATTGAAACTTTTATCTGAGAAATTGTTGATAAAAACTTTCCCCAAATTTTCTGCTTTTCTTCTAATTTTGGCTACATTGGTTATATTTGTACAAAAACCTTTTAATTTAGTGTAATAAAAATTATCAATTTTATATCTCACAAGGCTCTCTACCCCTTATTTATTCATAAATTCATCTCCTTTCAATAAGTCTGATAGGTCAATCCTATCTTTTTATAGAAGATTGAGGAGACTATAGAGGACTATAGAGAAACTAGAGATGGAAATAGAAGGGAAGGGGAAGAATTGGAAGTGTTACTGAAATAGAGTACATTTATATGTATATAGTGATCATGGATATGTCAGTTAGATCCTGAGTTCTCATAAAAAAAAATGGATGTATTAATAGCAATTGTTCCAAAATGGAGATAGTATTGCATACTGTATTGAAAACCAGTCTGGGAATTAGGAAGATCTGAGTTCAGCTCCCTTCTCTAGTTGCTATGTGACCCTTGGCAAGATACTTAACCCCTCAGTTCTCCAAGGTAACTCTCTAAGATTATAAGTTGCTGATCTACATTGACAAAATGTAGCTTATTGGGAGCTGCCTACATCAATAAAATCATAGCTTCAGACAAAAAAAAAAAACTACCCCCCACAATGTTATTGTGAAGCTTGCAAAGCTCAGCTGAGATGTTTAGCAAGATTCAGATTAGTGCAAATAACTAATCCCTGAAGTGCTCATATGTATTCAAATTTGTACTTTTCAAAGTTATAATTATTTAAAAGATGGTCATTGATTCCAGCTCAATGGAGATATCCAGTTCTAATTGGAACAAGGTAAGAGTACTTAAGGTAGAAATGTCAAACACACGGCTGTAGGCCTCTGGCGGTCTGGAGCATTAACCTGTAGGGATGAGCCAGATTAAAATGTAATTGGAAATATTTAGCAAAATTTAAAAATATACAATATAACATAGCAAGGCCAGTATGTCACTATGGTGGTGATCAAGATGTGGAGAGCATACTATTTCTTCTCATTCACCTCCACAGTGGGTTCTGGATCACTGATGAAAACTACATGGCCCCAAATGTTATACATAATCAAGTACAGGTTGGCCTGAACTACCTCTGAGATCCCTTCCAAGTCGCATAGTCTCTTCTTCTAAGTCAGTGAACTAGCATTTATTACATGCTTCCTATGTGCCAAGGACTGTGCTAAATATTGGCCAGTTATAGATATGTCCACCAGAACATTTGAATGGCAAAGTTGGAACTCAGAGCAGAGATTGGAACTAACTGTATAGTTTTGATAGTCATCTGAATTGAAGTGAAAACTGAACCAGTGGGTATGGACGGATGGCAAGTGTAGAAAGAAAAAAGGCCAAGGGTAGTGTCTTGAGGAACCTCCACATTCACATTTTTAGAAAGAGAATATAGAGCCAGTGAAGGAAATAGATTAGGATCATTTAAACCATTAAGGGAAAAAAATAGAAGAGAGCAATAGCATAGAAGCCAAGCCAAGCCAAGAAACAGCATCCAGGAGAAAGGAGTGAACAAAAATGTCTGCAGAAAGATGAAAGAGGATGAGGAATAAGAAAAAGCCACCAAACTCAGCAATTGAGAAGAGAGAATGATTGGTGGAGAGTACATTATAAGTAGAGCAATGTTATCCCAGCCCATCTGCAAGCAGCTGTGGGATAAATGGGTGGCCAGGAAGTGGTAAAAGTGAAAATAGACTATCATTTTTAGAGTTTTAGCAGTGGAAGTGGGGAGAGATAAAGGATAAAACTTAAGAGGTTGGGCAAAATCAATGGAAGGATGTTTTTTGTTTTTGTAATTGTTACTTTGGGAATGGAAAAACTTGAACATGTTGGCAAATAGCTAGGGCAATAGAGAGAGGCAATTTAGAAATGAGAGAGGAAATAAAGGTCCCAAAGGAGATAAGAGATAACAGGATCAAGGGTCCAAATGTAAAGGATAGTTTTGAAAAGAAGGTGACTTTAACCTCTGAAATGATATAAAGAGGTTTTAAGGTATGGAGAATAGGAGATGAAGGCATTTATAAAGAATAGCTTGACTTTTTTTCAGTAGAATGATGACCATGGAATTAGGGTCTTGGGAGGAGAAAAGGTTTGGAGCAGCCAACTTAAAGAGTGTGATAAGGAGTCAATCAGAGATGAATTAAAAGGATTGTTATGTAATTGTGAAGCCCAATTGAAGTTTAATATCACGATTTTGTAGTGGATCCAGTCGTCCTGGTTTCTGGATTTCTTTCAGCAGCATTAGGCAGTTAGAAAGCAGGAATGGAGAAGGTGGATGATGGTATGTTCTAGAGTCAGGATTAACAGGTAAGGCAAAGTGGAAGTAAAAGTGGGCTGGGGCTTCAAGAGTGGAAGAATGGTGATAGGGTTGAAAGTGAGTGGACAAGAATGAAGTACTCAGGGGAAGCTAGGTGGCACAGTGGATAGAGTACCGGCCCTGAGGTCAGGAGGACCTGAGTTCAAACCTGGCCTCAGACCAAACACTTGACACTTACTAGCTGTGTGACCCTGGGCAAGTCACTTAACCCCATTGCCTAGTAAAAACACAACAACAACAACAAAAGAAAGAAGTGCTCATATGTATTCAATATCTACACCGTGAATTTTTTGACATATTGAGAAAGATCATAGAATCATATCTCTAAAGCTAGAAGAAACATTGGAAATCATCAAGTCCAACCTTCTCATTTAATAGATGAGGAAATTGAGGTACAGAGGTTAAGTGACTTGGCCTTTGTCATATAGTTACTAAGTGTTTGGAGCAGGATTTGAACCTAGGTTTTCTGACTGAAAGGAAGAAATAAATAGATATAAGATCCCCTATATTAGAGGTCCTTAACTTGTGTGTGTATGTCATTAGTGCCTTTGACAATCTAGTGAAGACTATGGACCCTTTTGCTGAATAATGTTGTGGGTTTTTTTTTTTAATTCATAATTGAAGAAGATGCTAAATTACATTTGGAGGTTAATAAAAATAAAGATGTATTTTTTTCTAACCATCCAAGGTCCCAGAGCCCCCAAAATTTATACAAAGACCCCCCTGGGGGTCCAGAGAACCTGGGCTAAGAATCCTGCTATATGCATGCATTCAGTTTTCTCTATGCTTAAACTCTCACACTGAACACTTCACTTTCTCATTGTAAAATTAAGCATATTTCTATATTTCCTCTTAGCACAAAATAAACAAATTATGTTCTACCAGCAACCAAATTATTTCTTGCTTATAGTGGATACATCTTACAAAGATTCATTAATCCTCTCAGAGTACACCGTGCTGTAATTCATACCTACAAAAAGTCTATAGCTGTTTTCACGTTCATGATTTAATATACATTTGCCACTGATGTCAGTAAAGTCATTAAGCAATTAAAATGTCTCTCTTAATTCAAATAAACAAACATTTGAAAGGTATATCAAGTACACATCAATCTCATTCAACCCTGCCCAAGATGAATATCAAAACTATAAAAACAAAAGACCAGGTAAGTTGTTTAGATAAGATTTCTTTTGGTATTAGCATGGATCATGTTTGAGGCTCTGAAGAAAAAAAATTAGTTCTTACAACTGGAAAAAGTTCATGTTAAAATATTAAACAACAAGATGTTTGAATAATTTTTCACAATTTAATTTCTGGTTAATTTTTGGCATTTTATGGGTTTTCTCTCATTGACTTAGTTTCCCTAACCCCAGGGCAGAGGAAGGGGGAAAATATTGTTCAATCAGACAAACTCCACATTGGTGCATGGTCAAGCTATTAAGGGTCAGATTTCCCAGCTAATTCACACACAACCTGCCCAGATACCTGATGCCTTAACAATCCAGTTACTTCATTCACAGCAAAAGGGCCACAGTTTGGATGGCAACCCTTGAACATACACAAAAAGTCCAAATGGAAAGAGAGAAGAGTGAGCATCTGCTCAGTATTGCCTCCTGGAAGGGCTCAGAAGAACACTATGATAATAATATTGTCCAACAGATTTTTTTTGTTTTTTTCTTAACAACTAGTTGTCTTAAAGTGAGGTATACTTGTACAGTATTTTTACCCACTATCAGAACATAATTATCTTTAAAGTCTTACCCTAACATTTCATAGTAGAATAGAGGTTGACCTTGAATACTAGATAAAAGGCCATGCTAGCAGAGAACAAATTCTGAAATGCCTGTCAACATGCTACATGTCATGGTATATTCCAAGATGAACTAAGGCATAGTTCTTGTACTCAAAGTTCTCTTTTTATCTAAATTTCCCATTGTAACATAAAGGGGGAATCACACACACACACACACACACACACACACACACACTACAATACAATATAATATAGAATGATAAATGCCACAAAAGAGAAACAATGCATTATGGAAGGCAGCTCAAACTTATCTCCAGCTCTTTCCAATCTGTACGACTATTTTTTAAAGGTGTTGGTTTTGTAACTTTAAAGATGGCAAATAATTCATACACCCATGTTCTACGGAATAGTAGACATGTAGATACAACATCATCTTACAGCTGGGTCATTGGAAGTTCACCTGGATCCTGTTCACGTCTCTTCTGCTCACTTGGGAAAAGTGTTTTACCTTCAATGATTCTACTATCTTCTCTTAGTAACGAGAAAAAGAAGGCTGTGTGTATATGTTAAAAGTTAAATGTTTCTAAGCTGTTTCAACCTAAACTTTTTAGTCAAGTCAGGAAGCATGCTTAATGCATCTTCATAACTGAGAAAAAAAATCAGCAAAGTCCTGGGTTTCTGTCATTCTATATTTTAGTTATAAGATGATAGGTATACTTCATGAATAAGTGAACTCCTGGAAAAGTTGTATGCAAATCAATTTATATTCTCAATTAATCAGGAAGACTTGGTACTTAAGAATAATTATTCAGACTTTTCCCATAAATTTTTATATCTTTAGTTTTTATATGACCTAAATTTTCCCTGCATTCCTCTTCCTATACACAGCCATCCCTTTTAACAAAGAATTATTTTCAAAAAGAAAAGAAGAGGAATAAAAAAACAGCAAAACTAATCAATACATTAAAAAATATGACATATGCAATGTTCTGCAGTTTTGGATAGCTCTTAACTACTGTCACCTCACCTCTGCAAAGGACTCAGGAGGAATTTTCTTAAATCTCTTCTTTGTTCTTTGTAATTTTGCAATATTCATTTTTTGCTGTGTTGCAGTTGTTTCTCTTTCTATTTACATTTTTGTAGTCATTGTGTATGATGTTTTCTTGGCTCTGCTTACTTCAGTTTAAATCATTTTTTATAAATCTTTCCATGCTTTTCTGTATTTATCGTATTCATCATTTTCACAGCACAGCAATATTCCACTACATTAATGTATGACAATTTGTTTAGCTAATCCCAAATTGATGGCTATACTTTGTTTCCAATTCCTTGAGACCACAAAAAGTGCTGTTATAAATATTTGTGTGTATATAGAATCTTTCTTTTTATCAACGCCTTCTTTGAAAGACACTCCTAGCAGTCTTGTCTTTCAGTCAAAAGGTATGGACATTTAGCCACTTTATTTGCATAATTACAAACTGTTTTCCAGAATGGTTATACTGGTTTGCAGTTTTATTAACAAAATATTAGTATACTTGTCTTTCAACAACCTCTCCAACACTGACTATTTCCATTTTTGTCATCTTTGCCAATTTACTAGGTATAAAGTGGAACCTTAGAGTTGTTTTGACTTGAATTTCTCTTGTTATTAATGATATGGAGCATGCTTTCTTGAGATTGTTGACCTCATAGTTAGTGGGTATTTTTCAGTATTGTATATTTTTGTTAGTTGTCAATATATAGTGGATGCCAAACTCTTATCTATGAATGTTTATTCCGAACCATTTCCCTTGTTATTCTAGATGCATTAATTTTATCTATGCAATAACTATTCAATTTAATTTAATCAAAATTATCATGTTTTGTAATTGCTTCTATCCCTTGTTTGGTTAAGAATACATCTCCTAAAAAGGATTTGGGAAGATGGCTGAGTCGGTCAGAAAATTCCAAGCTTTCCAGATTTCCCCCACAAAGAAGACAAAATAGTACCTCAGGGCAAACATAGAGCACTAAGAATAAATAAGAATTGGGGCAGAACAGTGGTCACCCTGGGACAATTGCAGATCTGAAGAAAAATCCCAAGACTCAGGTTTGGTCCCTGTGAAGAGTAAACACCTCCAGGCTAGTTCCTCAGAAACAACAAGGGGCAAGCCCTGGGGCTAGTTGGGTTGGAAGATGGCCTCAGTCCCAGCCACAGAAACCTTCACCCCCTTTGTGGGGAGCTAGGCATCTGAGCCTGGGAATATTGAAGGAACCTCTGCTGATAAGGAACACCAGTTCCAGCTATGCTGCCAAGATGCAGCCCTGGGTGAGAAGGAACCAACACATGCCTGGTGATTGCAGAAACAGTGGGTTGGGGACACCACTGCCTGTGGGCACTTACAGGAGGACAGAATTCTTGGTTTCGGTTCTAAAGGAGAAGAACTGAAGGACGATCTGAGGCCAGTGGGAACAACCCCCATACCCAAGGACTAGAGATGATTACCAAAAATAAAATGCTACAAATTTTAAAAATATGAGTAAGCAAAGAAAAGAATCCAACCATGGAAAATTACTATGGGAATAGAGAAAACCAGGGTTTGTCTTCAGAGGAGGATACTGAAGCAGAAAAAACAAAAAACAAAAAACACAAAAACAAAACAAAACAAAACAAAAAAAGAACAAAAAAACCTCTCGTATCACAAAGAATAATGTCAAATGGTCACCTACCTAATAAGAATGCATAGAAGAACTTTAAAAAACTTTAAAAATCAAATGAGAGAGATTGATCAAACATTTTTTTTAAAAATAAGAACAATCCAAGAAAAACAAGGAGATTATGAAAAGAAAGTCAAACAATTAAAAAAAGAGATCCATAATCTTACAGAAGAAAATGACTTCTTGAAAATCAGAATTGGGCAAGGGGAGGCCAGTGAAGTTATAAGAGACCAAGAAATAATAAAACAAAATATAAAGAACAAAAAAATAGAATAAAATGGAAATCTTGTAAGAAAAATAACCGATCTGGAAAGCAGATCAAGAAAAGAAAACATAAGAATAATCAGACTACCTGAAAGCTATGATCAAAAAAAAAATAATACAAGAAATTAAAGAAAATTGTCCTGAAGCGTTAGAACAAGAGGGGAAAGCAGAAATAGAAAAAATACACCAATCACCACCTAAAAAAGATCCTACAAGGAAAACCTACAGGAATATTATAGTCAAATTCCGGAGCCCCTAGCTGCAAAATAAACTATTACAAGCAACAAAAGAAAAACAATTTAAATATGGTGATACCACAATTAGAATCACACAAGACCAAGCAGCAGCTATACTAAAAGGCCATAAGTCTTAGAACACTATCTATTGAAGAGCAAAAGAACTGGGGTTGTGGCCAAAAATATCATGCCCAGCAAAGTTAAGCATAATCCTGAATGGGGAAAAAAATAGGCATTTAATGAACTGTCAGACTTTCAGGATTTTGTTAAAAAAAAAAAAAAAACAAACCTGAACTTAATAGAAGATTTGACATATAAGATCCAAGAGAAATATAAGGTACATATGAAAGACTAATTTTAAGGGACTCAATAAGGGCAGACTGCTTACCTTTTATACAAGGAAATGCAAACATATGTCTAAGATTTTTATTAGTAATTGGGTAGTTTTTAAGAAAGATTGGGGTAGACCTAGTATGATATGATTTTAAAAAGAAAATCCATTTAGGAAGATGTAAAAAGAGTAATTATTTTATACAAATGAGATCTGAGAGGAAGAACTAAGACAGAGGAATTAGATGGGGGAGGAGTGATGGTAGCTCTGGAATCCTACTTTCATTGGGAATGGGTTTAAGAGGGTAAAAGGGTATAAAAGCCTTCTAAATTCAGAAAGAAATAAAAGTCTAAGGGGATAGGGAGGGAGGAGAGAATAAGGGAGGGATTTCTAGTAGGGAGGGTAAGGTATTAGGATGGGGGGGTAATAGAAGGGTGTTTAGATTATTAGGAATGGGAGGAAAAGGAGAGTTCCTTGGAGGTGGGGTTAGCTTGAATAACAGGAGGGCAAGGTAGCTGGTAGAAGTACAGTAGAGGAGTTAGGAGGGATAAGAAATAAGAGATATACACAAACATAAAATAAAGATCAGAAGTCGAATGTATTAGGGGGAAAAAGCAGGGATAGTTATCATGATCTCAAAGTTAAAGCTAAAATATAACTACTCTATATGTCAGCCATATTAGTCAATATTGTTTTAGACTATTTAAAATATCTAGACCATATAAAGGTAGAATATTGCTATGGTATAGGAAATGATGAGTTGGTGGACTTAGAAAAATATGAAAAGACTTGGACTTATGAAGAAAGAAGTTATCAACCCTCAGAGAAACAGAAGACAAATAAATATAGTACAGTATTGCATGGATGCCTATGAATGTATATGTCTATATATGAGTATGATTTTAGATATCTAAGTACATGTATATGTATGTAAGTGTATGTATGTATGTGTATATGCATGTATATATCGTGAGTATATGTGTGTTTGTATGTGTATACATGTATGTATGTGTATGCATGTATGTATATGTATGCATGTATGTGTTTATGTGTATGTTTGTATTTGTGTGTAAAAAGTTAAAAGTGTGCATCAGAGAACAAAAGAAAACTTACAAGGAATCAAAGATGGACAGCTCTGAACACAAGTAGTATTTATTATATAGGTTATTTTGAAATAGAAATTTGTTGCTGTATATTTTGAATCCTCTCAGGTTCTGTTGTGCACAGGGCAGTGTTTTTTTTTTTCTTATTTTGTATTTAAGTTTTAACATTTAAATTTATAATATATTTCTTTTTCTTTTCTTATTGTATATTTAAGTTATTGTATTTAAGTTTAAAATAAATTAATTTTTAAAATGAAAGTAAAAAAAAAGAATACATATCCTACATGTAGCATTGAAAGGCATATGATCTACTATATTTAGGGCACATGTCCATTTTGAATTTATTGTGGAATATGGCATAAAATGTTGGTCTAAGTCCAATTTCTGCTAGACTGATTTCCAATTTTTCCAGAAGTTCTTACAAAACCAAAAGTCCTCTCCTAAGTAATCTCTGGTTTGGGTTTTATCAAACACTTGGTTATTGAGGTCCATTATTTCTGATTCTTCCTTGTCTGTTTTGTTGTTTTGCTTCTTGATTTTTTTTAACTAATACCAAATGTTTTTATTATTGCTGCATTATAGCATAGTTTGAAGTCTGAAAGTGCTATTCTCTTACCTTTTTCATTATTTCTTTTCACTCTTGCTCTTATGTTCCTCCAAATAAACTTTGCTATTATTTTGTCAAGTTTTGCAAAGTACCTTTTTGGTAGTTTGATTGGCATAGCACCAAAATTGTAAATCAACTTTGGAAATATTGGCATTTTTATTAACTTGGCACAAGCCAGACATGAGCACTGAATATTCCTCCAACTCTTTCAGTTTTTCTTTATTTCTTTAAGGATCATGTTGTAAATGAAGCTCTATAATTATTGAGTGTGCTTTGGTACACTCAAATTACTTTTAGGAGGTGTAGAGTCTATTCACACTTCCAAAAAATTACTTCCAAATATTTTATGTGTTTTTTAATTATTTCAAATGGAATATCCCCTTTTATTACTGCCTCTTGGATTTTATCATACAAAAATGCTTTAGATTTTTCTGCGTTTATTTTGTAGGCTTCAATTTTGCTAAAGCAAAATAGTCTCAATTTTGATTTGATTGTCTCAATTAGTTTTTTTGCTAAAGACATTTTGTTTTGATACAACAAACATTTCTAAACACTCAAACATTCCCTTACAAAGCACATTCTCCCCACACAGTTAAGCAAAACCCCTTTATGGTGTTTGTGGAACTGAATCTGTCACTGTCCACTTTTGAGTTTAGTAGTTGTTATGAGAAGAGGGGAAAGCTCTGGGATAAGGGAGGGAATATGAGTTTTAAATTTGATAGGAGAATACCAACATAATTTGTTATATTGATGCAAACTGTGTTGCTTCTCAGTTTACTTACTGGGTCCTGCTTCCCTCACTCTATATTACTTTAGATCAGTTTTCCCATAATTCACTGAATTGTTCATACACATTCATCTATATTTAATCACTAGTTGTGTATTCGGTTTCTAGCTTTTTGTTATATTAAGTAATACTTCTATGAATCTTTTATACATATAGAATTATTCTTGTCAAAAGACTCTTTGGGATATAAATATAGACTCAGTGGTAGGAACTTGGTGTCAAAGTTTATGAACAATTCTGCAACTTTGATAGTACAATGTAAATGTTTTCCAGAATAAAACCAATTCCCAGCTCTAATTGTAACAAATTAGCATACTTATATTACATAAGATTCTATAGCAATGGGTTTTCACATCTTTTATAGTACTTACTAATTTTATAACTTTTAGGTAATATCTTAGGATTATTTTTATTTGCTTTTCTCTCATGTTTAGTGATTTTGAGGACATTTTCTGGTCTTTGATCATTCTAATTTCTTATTTTGAAAACTATTTCTCCAGTGGTATGACTGAATGAAAGGTTGTGCCCCGTTTAGTGATTTGGGTGCATAGTTCCATATTGTTCTTCAGAATGGGGGAACCATTTCACAGTTCCACCAATAAAGCATTAGTGTGCCTCTTTCCTCAAGGTCCACAAAAAGTTCTGCCCATCTAACAGGTGCGAGCTAGAACTTCAGAAAACTCTAATTTGCCTAACTATTAATCACTTGGAGAATTTTTCATATAGCTAATAGCTTGAGTGTCTTTTTTTTTCCTTTAAAAATGCCAATTCATATTCTTTGACCATTTATCAATCAGGGAATGACTATTTTCTTTTAAATTTATATAAATTCTTTGTGTATCTTAGAAATGAGATTGGTATCCAAGAATATTGATGAAAAAAATGTTTTCCCAATAGAATGTTTCCTTTCTTTGATTAACTATATCAGCTATATTTGTGCAAAAAAATTAATTTTATGTATTCAAAATTATTTGTTTTCTTTTGCAGGGCTTTCTATCTCTTGTTTTGTCTTGAAATCTCCTGCACATAGATCTAAAAGGTCATTTCTTTCTTGTTCTTCTAATTTCTTAATTAAGTCATTGTTTATGTCTGTGTCATATATTCATTTGGAATTTATCTAGGTATATGGTGTGTGGTGTTGGTCTGAACCTAATTTCTGTCAGACTGCTCTCCAGTTTTACTGGTGTTTTTTATTGAATAATGAGTTCTTACTCTAGTAATTAGACCCCCTAGATTCCATGCTTTTCTTTATTTTAACTAGTGTTAAATTGTTTTGATTATTACACTTTTGTAGAAGTTTGAAATCTATAATTCAAAAATCCCTTCCTTCCCATTTTTTCATTATTTCCTTTGAGATTTTTTACATTTCATTCTTCCAGATGAATTTAATTAATTTTTAATTAATTAATTAATTGATTTTAATTTTACTTTGTAGTGCTAATTTTGATAATTTGATTGGTATGACACTGAATAAATAAATTACATATTTACACTGGTTAGGTTTACCCATGAACAATTAACAATTCTGTACTGATTTAGATCTATATTTCCATGGTTCTTTATAGTTGTGTTCACATATGTTCTTATATGCATTTTGGTAGATTATCTTTTGGAAATTACAAATTTATTTTAATAGACTCAACATATAAGTGAAACAAATGCCATATTTTAATACTAATAATCTCATAATGATGTTGTAATGCTAAAAGTCATAAAACAGTCCAGATTCCCAAAAAAATGGAAGTTAAAGATCACCAACAAGGTGATAGGAAGGAGGAGGGAAGTAGTGAGCAAGCCACATTACATTAGGCACAGGAATTACGATGTAAAGTGTAAAGTGGTTGTGACCACCCTATTTGACTCTGGTGCTTTGACTAAGTAGGAATACTTTTTAATTGAATCAATCAGAACTAAATGGGAATAGACTCTACACCTCCTAAAATCAATCAAAGCCATTTTGTGAGGAACTGTTTCATGCCCTAAGCAATTTGTATAAAAGGGAGAAGAGATCTCAGAATGAAAGGGTCTAGAGGTTGGAACAAGGCAATAGATATATTCTGACCTTGGTATATCCAGCCCTAACCTAAGTAAATGGAATGTCAGTTTCGATTGGGACCAATTCTAGTCTCTTTTTGATGCTAGTAGAATGTTGTAAGCAACATGCTGGGACTCAATACCTGTACACATTGACCATCCATGCATCTTGTGCAGAAACATACAGTAGGACAGAGTTGAATTGTCAAACTAAGGGCCTTGGTCTTTCTACTTCTGAAACAGCCAAAGAAATTTTACTTGAGGGATTACTAAGTACGAGAAAAAAGAGAGGAATGGTTGAGACAGAATCTTAGCAAGAGAACAAATGTATTTTGAATGCTTTAATGGGATGTGGGATGTCCTCAAAGAGAGAGTCATAAGATCTAACTCACTACAAATCATTCCAGCAAAGATCTAGAAATATTCTTTTGTCTATGATGATCTCAGAGAACATCTCAAAAGTCTGTTGGTGAATGGTATCATAACAGAATCCAGTAACCCATACAAACCTCCCAAAGTGTGGGTACCAAAGAAGAAAGATAGATGGTAATTATCTCACCTTGAACATAAGAACCAAAGTGGACTAATTTATTATACCAAGAATTCAAGATTCCCTGGATTACCAGTTACACAGACTATGATTTTCTGCATTGGACCTGCACAACGGCTACTATTTGATCTCTATGAGAGACAAAGACAAGGAAAAGAATGCTTTCATCTGCCTAGCTAGATTTTTACCAGTTTGAGCATGTTCCTCAAGGTATCTTTGGAAAACCCGCTACTTTCCAAAGATGGAGAAAGAAGTTAGAAACATGAATTACCTGAATATGTTAGTATATCTTGATGACATCATTGTCTTTGGGAAGACCTTGGAAGAACATGAAGAAAAACTGATGGAAGTGTTGGATTGCCTAAAGGAAAATGGCTTAAAACTTTCCATTGACAAAAGCCAATTTTGTAGAGCCTCAGTGAGGTATGTGAGTCACAGTGTATCTCAACAAGCTATGAGCATTCTATCTCCTGCCAGAGAGATGATGGACTTAAATTCCAGAGTGAGACATACATTTTTAGACATGGCTAATATGGGAATTTGTTTTGCTTGATGATGCATACTTATTATGAGAGTTTTTTCAAGTGTTCAGTTAGAGTCAATGGGAGGGAGATTTGAAAAATTTTTGAAAATAAAAATAAAAATTTTAAATGAGATTAAAAAAACAAAAGGTATGAGCACTGATCCAGACAAGGTAGAACAACTTTTAATTTGGCTATTTCCAAAGAATCTTCCAGACCTAAGGACTTTTCTAGGATTTGGTACCTATTATTGAAAATTTGTTTAAAAAACAAAAAGATACTGTTTTTGCTAAGTCACTGAATGGCCTCAGTCAAGCACATATTATTGAGGAAGCACAGAAACAGAAAGACAAGAAATACAAAATTGTCTTAAAATCAACAAAACCTTTTTAGACATCAGTGGACAGAAAAATGTGGACAAGCTTTCAAAGACTTGCTCAGCTACTTCACACAGGAAAGAAGGAAATAAGCATTAAGTACTCACTGTGTGCCAGGCACTATGCTAAGTATTCTACAAATATTATGTCATTTAATCCTTATAACAACCCTGGAAAGTAGGCACTATTATTATCATTATTTTGCAGTAGAGGAACAGAGGCAGATAGATTAAATGACTTGCCCAGGGTTACATGACTGATGATAGATTTAAATTCAAGTCATCCTGTCTGAAGGCCCAGTGACATATCCTAGAGAGGCAAACTCTCAGCCCAAGAGCCAAATCCAGACCACCTCCTGTCTATGTGGGGCCATGAGCTAATAGGGTCAAACCATTCTTAACTCCTAAGCCATACAAAAACAGACAGGTGGCCAGACTTGGCCATCAAGTGATAGTTGGCCAACCTCTGCTCTATCTACTATGCCACCTAACTGTTGGCTTATGCTGACATGAGCAAGTCTTTTGTCCTATACATAGAAGCCAGTCTGAAGCAACTGAGAGCAAACAAGGGAATGCCAGTTATTTGAAACTAGCTGCATTTGCCACACAGACCTGAATGATAACAAAAAGCTTTACTCCATTCTCAAGCTGGAGTTCCTCTCAACAGCAGGTTACTGAGAAATTCAAAGTAGATAGATAGATAGATATAAATATATTATAAAAATGACACCTTGGTACAGACAGCAATCCATTAATTCATACTCTGGTGCCAAGTTGCATGCTTTTTGCCAGAGATGAGTGGTAGGTAGCATTAGCTACCTATGAGTTCAGCATCCCTTGCCCTATCCAGAAAACCTCACAGCACCAAAACTATGGTAATACCTAAAGGTTTGAAAACTATTTGCAACACCAAGGAGCTAGAATACAAATAGATAGCATTGTAGTTCTAAGTTTGAGACTTCCACTAGATGTTTTTTCTCATGCTTTGTTTTTGAAGAGCATCAATGACATCGTGGATGATGGCTTGCCTTGCACATGAATTGGATTTAGGTGAGCAGAATTGTGCAAAGTCATCAGCCTCACTCTCTCTTCCAGAGTCATTGAAGTCCAGTGGCAGGACAAAAGTCAAGATGAGTGGAGATGGCCTGGGATGTAGTGGATGACCTTGGCATCTTCTATGATTGACCAACCTCTAAGTGCTTCACAGTGCCTGCTTCAGCTGACTTCATGGCTGTTGGAACAAATTGTTCTCAGCCACCCAATTCCACCTGGGAATGTCTTCACATGCTTGGGGCAGACATTGCCCTAACTCACAGATGGATTTGAAGCCTGTAAGTTACCCTCAATCTAATTTAGCCCATCCGCCAAAATGGTTAAACCATCCACCAGAAAGCACGCCAATAGCATGTGTGAAACTCATTTCATTAAGTTAACTCTGTTTATCTCAGTTTTCTATAAATGATTGGAAAAGAGAGCACATGGCTGACAAAGGCCTTTGTGAAGTAATATTAGCTAAGAAATAAGGTAATAAGGGGCAGCTAAGTGGTGCAGTGGATAGAGCACTGGCCCTGGATTCAGGAGGACCTGAGTTCAAATCCGGCCTCAGAGACATAACGTTTACTAGCTGTGTGACCCTGGGCAAGTCACTTAACCCCATTGCCTAGCCAAAAAAGAAAGAAAAAAAGAAAAAAGAAGAAATGAGGTAATAATGTCAAAGGGTTCAAATGTCAATTATTTGAAGGCATTTTATTATCAAGACAATGAAAGAAGTTGGTGCTTTACAATGGAATACTAAACAAGACTGTCATTGATCCCACACTTAGCAAAAATCAGTTGGTACTGCAGGGCTTATTGCTCTATGGTCATGAAAATTTGGATCTAAGGGGCAGGAAAAGACCCTAGAGCTAGTAAGAAATAGATTTTACAGACCCAAAATGGTTATGAAGTGTGAGATGTGTCTAAAGTGTACAAAGAAAAGTACTACCAACTAGTGCTGCATATTTGGAGAATATCAGCATCAACAAACCTTCAAAACCTGTCTGCATTGATTTTTTACACCTGGAAGGAGAAATCAAGAACATAAGTCTGATATTGGTTGGAAGTGACCATTCATAAGATATGCATAGGAATATTCAACCAGAAGTCAGAAACCTTCCACAGTTGTTAAAGCATTATGGGAAAAGTGTTTCTAAATATGTGAACGTCCTTCTGGGATCCATTTGGACCAAGGCAAAAACTTTGAAAGTATGCTACTCAAAGAAACACTGGCTTTGGCTGGCATTAAGAGGTGTTGAATAACACATTGTCAGCTTCAAAGGGACCTATAACCTGAATATTTCAGCTGCATATTGAGGAACATGTTAGGCACACTGAAACCACAACAAAAGTCTCAGTGAAACTGGATATGGCTCATTCGGAACACCGTGCAACCTCACCAAGAACGATGTTACTGGTTCCATAGCCTACTTACACGTCTTTAGTCATGAGCCATTATTTTTAATTCATTTAATTAATTTCTGTTGTGGAGACTCTGACGATAGAAAAACCACAGAGATTCATAAACAAATAGATCTCTTGGCTGAGGGAGAACTAAAGGAAGTTTATCAGCTAACTACAATTGCAGCCCATAAGGGGAAACAAACAAACAAAAACCAATGATACGATGCCTGAGTTTATCGTTTAAAAAAAAAAAAAGACCTTCAACAAGGTGACAGAGTTCTACTCATTAATATTGGTGTTCCTGGGATGCACAAGTTACAAACTGATAGAATACATATTTAGTAGTGGAGAGACTGGGCAACTTAACTATTTACCAAATAATTCCAAGTGGGGTCCCTGCAAAGATAACTTATCATAATTATTTATTTCAAATAAAGAAGTTAGTTAGACTCCTTGATGAACAAGTTGAGTCAAATGGTCATTCATTTCAGTAGATTCTAGGCCAAAAAGACTACCTGTAAATCATACCAAGTTTGCCTCTCCTAGACAGTAGCTCAGAAACAGACATTTCAGATGAAGGTTTTTCATTCTGTAACTCAAAGACTAATAACAGTGCTGTGTCCTGGGCCTTTATAAGTTCAGGTTTAGGAAAGTAAGACTAAGGTTTTGCTAAGGATTATGATTAGTCAGTAATATTAACTAGCACTGGTATAGGATCAGATAGGTCAACAGGTGACAGAAGAGCAAGGGCTATCTGACAGTTGACCAAATGAACTTACAATGTGCCCAATGTAAACTGGGGAAACTGTCTTAAGTGTAGCCAGATGATAATGCTAATGCTTAACCATGCAATATGTGCCTTGTATGAAATTACTTGTATTTATTGATGCACATATTAATTGCCGCATACTGCTTTTGTTTAGGTTTTTTCTCATGGACACTTGTTTCATATTACCACTATGCATGTGTTGTATAGTTTGTTGACTATGCTAAATTTAAAAAAAAAAATTACACTGGCTCCTTGTATAGCCTACCAGTGTTATTTTCATACAGTCATTCTGAAAAGGCTTAGACTGACTGCTTTAAAAGGAGGTCTAAGTCACTGAAGACCGTGAAGGTTGTGCTTTTTCCCAGATAGGAAAGAGATAAAGTTATCTCAGGACTGGAACTGAAGGGGAAATTTTTTTTTTCCCATTATAGTACGATTTTAAATCCTCTGGAGGATTTAAATTTTATTACTAATTGTACCACAAAGACTTTTCTTCAAATTAGATAATTCAGAACCTCCTCGGGTCATCAAAGAGCTATCTGGGATTTGACCTTTGTCAAACAAACTCCAGTAGTGTTGTGAGGACAACAAATGTTAAAACTGGGGAGAGAGTGTAAAGGTAGAATTGAAACCATCCCATTTGGCTCTGGTTCCTTGACTAGATGAAAACACTTTTTGATTGAATGGTATAATCAAAACTGAATGTGAACAGGACACGAAAACCTCATTGAATGAATGAAAGCTGTTGTGAGAAAGCTGGTTCAGTCGTCAGCAGTTTGTATAAAAGAGAGAAGCTATCTCAGAACCCTGGGGAAGATATTCTAAGTGTGTGGACTAAAGAAGTTGGAGCAATGATGGCATTTCCAGCATTTTTTCAGAGCAAAGGGAGAAATGAGCTGTGGCAGAAAAGAGAGCTATCAAAGATAATCTTTGGCTCTAAATGCATCTGAGAAGGGAGGATACAGATTGAGGAAAGTTCAAAGAAAATAGACTTTCCTCTCATTACTATCCACCCCCATCCCTCACCCCATTCCCGTCAAGGCATAGACACAATAAGATAATCTTCTACTTCATTACTCAAATGTTTCCAGTAAACTAAATCTCTCCTCAATCAGAAAGAGGGCAGGGGTTAATTAGAGATAGATATAAATGTAAGGTTAGTCACAGAGACTAGTGTCTTTAAAAAATATATATTTTATTATGAACTTAACAAACAACAACATACATGAACACTCCAATACACAAAGAAGAACAGAAAATAGGACTGTTTATGAAACTGTGACCTTCTGTTACATAGGGTTCTTAAGTATGTTAAATTTTACCTTCTAGTGACAAAACTGCCTAGCTTATTTGCTTTCCTTTCTGTACTACTTTGGATTTTTTTTATAAGTTTCATTGAAGCACTTTCATTTTTCTTCTTTTTGAGAGGAGAGAAATTCTTTTCTCCCTTCTCTCATTCCTTGTCCCCACTTTTAAGTTTATTTGTTTTATTACTTGTTTTTTGAAAGTGATGAAGAAGAACTGGGTTCAGGTATTGCTAGAATTGGATACTTGGCATTAAAAATAACATTGCTATGACTCAAATATTTTTGTGATTTGGACTGCTCTGATCATTTATTTCTCTTCACTATTATTTCCTTACCTCACCCCAGCTATAGAAGGGCATGATATTAGAACTTTGGTAGACCAAGATTTTTGTTGTCTTTCTTCAATGCACCATTAAACATAGCCTAAGTCCCCTCTTCCGCTCATTTCACAGAACTATTCTCAGACTCTGTAGACCAGTGACATCAAACTCAAATAGAAATGGGGGGCCACTAATCCATTGATAAAGATCCCTGTGGGTACATGTTGACTTAGTTTTAAAATGAAGTATCTATGTTCTAGTGTATTTTTATTTTCTTAATATTTACCAATTATGTTTTAAAGGAGTTCTGGCACACTTGGGAGAAATGACATGTTTGACATCTTAATATCTACAGAAAAGTCTTTGAGGAAACACAAAGAATATTGAGGGGAAACTCAGGGGAAAAGCAAGGAATGTCAACCTAAATTTAGATGATAGGAGAGTACATATCTGGAGAACATCCCTACCATGGAAATCCCCCAAGATGTATGTGACTAGAACTTGAAGTTAGGGCAGCTAGGTGGTGCAGTGGATAGAGCACTGGGCCTGGAGTCAAGAAGACCTGAGTTCAAATCCATCCTCAGACACTTAGGAGCTGTGTGACCCTGGGCGAGTCACTTAACCTTGTTTGCTTCAGTTCCTCATCTGTAACATGAGCTGGAGAAGGAAATGGCAAACCATCCCAATATCTTTGCCAAGAAAACCTCACAGAGTAGACAGAACTGAAAAATCACTGAACAACCACAGTACTTGAGGTTGAGGAGTAATGCTGACACCAATTCTTTTAACAACTTACTACAGGTAATTTCTCTCCCTTTATTCTGTAGTTTTTCTTCCTTTTGTCCCCTTCTTGGTTTAGCCCACTTAAACTCTGAGGATTCTTACCCTAACTCCTATTCCCACTAATGAGTTAGTTCAGACTTTAGCTACATCTTCCCCTCAGGGTTCTAGGGGTAACCCTGAGAGTCAGGTATAAAGTTGATCTCTCAATGGTAACACTCTCTAAGTTTATCAGTTCAAAATCATTTAGTCATTCAACCTCAAGTAGATTTTATAAATGAGTTATTACAAAGGTGTTAAAGTAAGAACAGTTAATTTAAAACATCATCTCCCAAAATCTGTGACTTGCTCTTCCGCAAGTATTTACAGAGTCCAGGGTAAAGTGGGCCCAAACTCAAAGATCACATATCAGCCAGGGTGTGCTGCTAAAATGTTTAACAACCAGATCTGGGGTGGGGCTGGGAGTGGAGGTGGGGGAAGGATATGTACACAGGACACACTTTTAAGTTTAATCTGCATTATTAACATTTTCTCCATCACTTTTTAAAAGTCTAAGTCAACAAAATAATAAATCAAGCCTTGATTTGTAGTGTTTGCTGATTTCCTAGGTGTAAATGTGCACATTGAAAATTTAAGAATTGGCTCTTTGTAAGCCAATTCAAGCTGTCCCCAAATACCTGAACATTGGGTAAAGAGGTAACATAGCTCATAACTGCTGGAAATCCTTTCCTCCCATTCACAGGAAGCTCAAGAAGCTTTCCTTATAAGTATAACATGACCTTGACAGATGCAGTCACTGTAGTCAGTTGATCTGAAAATTCACTTAGGACAACTATGGGAAGATGGGAAGTTCAAAACCACACAGACTCTTTGAAGTTCTCAAGGTCTTCCTCTGGCCAAGGCCAAACTGAGATATCTTCTTCCCCTCCAGGCAGTCCTTCCTCAGGGGTGTGTGGGGAAGTCATCCTTGCTTAGACCCCTTGATTGAATCCCTTGTCAATACGCTTGGCAATTTATAGATGATCCCTGAAGAGTGGCCAAGTTTCCTTGTCCTACTACAACATTATTCTTATGAAAAGTCATTCTAGTTTAAAAGCACTTTAATACTCAATCTAAGGTCTAGTATGATTGATTGATTGATTAGTATATATTCTCACCTTATTAAGATAACAAGGCTAAAATGGAATGGGGTGGTTGACTCCATCCATTCACTGGTCTCTTTTTTCTGTCCTGCCCAAAGTAACAGGGTAGTCAGCAGTCAGAGTGTTCTTTAAGAAAGAAAGGAAAAGAAGCATTTCATGTTTTCTCTTCTTGTCTCAAGTACTCAGCCCAAACTTCCACCTTGATGATGATGATGATGGTGGTGGTGGTGGTGGTGGTGGTGGTGGTGCTGCTGCTAATTAATGCTAAAAAACCCTAATATTAATGTAATATGTAGCAGTATTAATATACTATGTAGCAAATACTGCTAAGCTCTTTACAAATATTATTTCTTTGATCCTCACAACAACCTTGTAAGTTAGGTACTATTATTATCCCCATTTTGGAGTTAAGGAAATAAGACAAAATAGATGTTAAGTGATTTGTCTAAGGTCACCTAGTATCTAAGTCTGGATTTGAACTCAGGTCTGTCCTGATTCACGGTACCACTTAGCTACCTCATAGAAGAAGACAATGTGGTATGTAGAAGAAAGTGTACTCACTGGTCTTCAAATCAAGAGGGCCTTGGTTTCAAATCCTAGCTCTGCCATTTACTAGTTGTATGACCACTGTGTCCAGTGTTCTCATCAGTAAAATGAAGATAATAAAATGCCTACCGCATGGGGGTGTTGTGAGGATTGCGCTTTGTATAGTTTTAAGTACCAGAGGCTACCAGATTGGACACTTACTATTTTATAATGATTTTTCAAAAACCCATGGCTCAAAATACTAACTCTGTGGCCAAAGATTAGTGTATCTTATCCATCTCTGGAAAAGTTTGTCTGGTCTAAATCCCCTACTTACAACATCCAGAGTCAAGTGGTCCTTCAGACTCTACTGATAGAAAACTGGCTACCACCAGACCTGAGATTTCCCATGTCTATTTCAGTTAAGCTCTAATCTCTCATTATTAGTGAGTCTCTCTCTTTTTTTTGTCTTTCTTTTTTTTATGGTAATTTTTTTTGGTTTTCAACATTTACTTTCACAAGATTTTGAATTCCAGATTTTCAGCCCATCTCACCCCTACCCCCACCCCAAGATGTCATGCATTCTGAATACCCCTTCCCCTAGTCTGCCTTCCCTTCTATATCTCCCCGCCCTCTTGTCCCCTTCCCCTTCCTGTAGGGCAGGATGGATTTCTGTGCCCCATTTTCTGTATTCTTATTTCCCAGTTGCATGTGAAAACATTTTTTTTAAACATGTGTTTTTAAAATTTTGGGTTGCAAATTTTCTCCCTTCCTCCCTCCCCACCCACCCTCATTGATAAGGCAAGCAACTAAATATAGGTTATATATGTGCAGTTATGCAAAACACTTACATAGTAGACATGCTGTGAAAAACTAACTCTATTTCCCTTAATCCCACCCCCCATTTATTCTATTCTTTCTTTTGACCCTGACTTTCCTCAGAAGTACTTGCTTCTGATTACCCCCTTTCCCAATCTGCCCTCCTCTCTATCATTCCCCTACTCCCTTGTCCCCTTCCCCCCCCCATTTTTCTGTAGGGTAAGACAGATTTCCATACCCAAATGAGTGTGTATGTTATTCCCTCCTTAAGTCAAATTCTATGAGAATAAGATTCACTCATTCCCTCTCACCTTCCCCCATTTCCCCTCCACTGTAAGAGCCTTTTCTTTTCTGTTTTTTTTTTGTAAGATTATTTACCCTGTTCTACCTCTCCCTTTCTCCTTCTCCTAGTATAATCCTCTCTCACCCCTTAATTTTATTCTCCAGATATGACCCCTTCATTTTCAACTCACCCTGTGCCCTCTATCTATCTATCTATCTATATCTATATATACATACATATAATTTTTCCCTTCCAACTACCCTAATACTGACAAAGGTCTCATGAGTTACAAATATCATCTTTCAATGCAGGAATGTAAACAGTTCAACCATAATAAGTCTCTTATGATTTTCTCTTTCCTATTTACCTCTTCATGTTCCACTTGAATCTTGTATTTGAAAATCAAATTTTCCATTCAGCTCTGGTCTTTTCATCAAGAATCCTTGAAAGTCCTTGATTTCACTAAATGACCATTTTTTCCCCTGCAGGATTATACTCAGTTTTGCTGGGTAGGTGATTCTTGGTTGTAATCCTATCTCCTTTGCCCTCCGGAATATTATATTCCATGCCCTGTGGTTCCTTAATGTAGAAGCAGCTAAATCTTGTGTTATCCTGATTGTGTTTCCCCAATACTTGAATTGTTTCTTTCTGGCTGCTTGTAATATTTTCTCCTTGACCTGGGAACTTTGAAATTTGGCTACAATATTCCTAGGAGTTTTCCTTTGGGGATCTCTTTCAGGTGGTGATCGGTGGATTCTTTCAATTTCTATTTTGCCCTCTGGTTCTAAAATATCAGGGCAGTTTTCCTGAATAATTTCTTGAAAGATGATGTCTGGGCTCTTTTTTTGATCATGGCTTTCGTATAGTCCAATAATTTTTAAATTCTCTTTCCTGGATCTATTTTCCAAGTCAGTTGTTTTTCCAATGAGATACTTCACATTGTTTTCTAATTTTTCATTCTTTTGGATTTGTTCTACAGTGTCTTGATTTCTCATAAAGTCACTAGCTTCCAATTGCTCTATTCTAATTTTTAAGGACGTATTTTCTTCAGTAAGATTTTGGACTTCCATTTCCATTTGTCCAATTTTGCTTTTTAGGGCATTCTTCTCCTCATTGGCTTTTTGGACCTCTTTTGCCATTTGGGTTAGACTATTTTTTAAGGTGTTATTTTCTTCAGTGTTTTTTTGGGGTCTCCTTTAGCAAGCTGTTGACTTGTTTTTCATGATTTTCTTGAAAACTCTCAGTTTGTCCTCTACTTCTCTTACGTCCTTCTCAAAATCCCTTTTGAGCTCTTCCAAGGTCTGGGACTGATTCATATTCTTCTTGGAGGCTTTGGATTTAGGAGCTTTGGCTTTGTTGTCTTCTTCTGGTTGTATGTTTTGATCTTCTTTGTCACCGAAGTAAGATAATATAGTCTGACTCTTTTTGTGCTGCTTACTCATGATCCTGGCCAATTACTGGAGTTTTAAACTCTTTATTATGGTAAAAGTCTGTTTCCAATGTGGAGAATGTACTGTCCCAAACTTTGGGGGTTTGTACAGCTGTTTTCAGAGATACTTCTGGGGACCTGAAAATTTTCAGTTCTTCCAAGGTGCTATGATAAGGGGCAAGGTGTTTTCTCTCCACAGCCACAACAAGCTTCACCACGCCAGCATTTCTCCTTGCCCCAGGACTGCCCCTTAGAACTGTGACCCAGATCTGAGCACGGGTAAAGCAAGAGATTCCTGCCTCAGCACTGGAACAGAGATCCCTGCAATCCCCCTCTGATCAGCCACTCGATTCCCCCTCAATCTGTGGGCCAAAAGCTCAGGAAACAGCTGCAGCCCTGAGGGTGGCTGAGACCTAGCTCCTTCTCTCATGGTAGTCACAGACTTTTCCCACTGACCTTCTAAGTTGTCTTTGGACTTCGTGGGTTGAGAAGTGTGGAAACCACCACAGCTGCCTGCAATTCAGTCCTCTGAGGCCTGCTCTAGGGTCGCTGGGCCTGCACGCCCACTCCAAACTGCGCTCCTCTCCCCGCCTGGTGCGATACACCTTTCTGATCAACCATCCAGGCTGTCTTTGGCTGGAAATTTGTTTCACTCTGTCTTTTTGAGGGTTCTGCTGCTTTATAATTTGTTTAGAGCCATTTTTTATAGGTATTTGGAAGGGTTTGAGGGGAGAGCTCAAACAAGTCCCTGCTTTCCCTCCGCCATCTTGGCTCCGCCCCCCACAAGTCTCTCTTTATGTGGAAATCTGACTTCCTTTAACATCCAATACTTAGTACTAGTTCTGCTTATCAAGGTCAAGAAGCTTAATATCTCATCTACACCAAAGCCCTTCAAATATTTGAGGACACTGATAATGTCTACAGAAAGTCTTCTCTTCAAGTTCAGTGCCCTAGTTCCTTTTTCCAATGTTCATCTAAGGCTTGACTTTTAGTCTTCTTCATTTCACTCTTTGTATAATAGGGATAATAAAAGCACTAACTCCACTATGCTGTTGGGAGAAATAAGTGAGATAATGTGCAAACCTTAAAGCCATATATTGATATTAGCTGTTGGATTTTTCTTAGTTCTTCTTATGTCATTCTGTATATCGGTTTCTACAATCTTCCCACATTTATCTGAATTCCTCCATCATTTTTACTCTTCCTTTCTAGATTCCTTGTCCTCCATCTTCTTGGCTGTTGCCTTATCATTCTGGTGAAATCTCTACCCTGAGGCCCTTCTTGCTTGATTGGTGATCAGCAGTGTGTAAGTATTGTATATTTTCATATTTCCTCCAACATTTGTTGTTCCCTCCTTTTTTTCATTCCATTCATCATTTGCATGAAGTGGGACGAAACTTCAGAGCTGGTTTTTTTTTTTCCCCTCACTGTGTGATACAATGTAAAGGGGACTATCTCTGGAGAACTGGGATTCAAATTCCACTTCCATCACTACCTGTGTAACCTTGGGTAAGTCTTTAACATCATTGAGCCTCAGTTTTCCTCATCTGTAAAATGAAAAGGTTGGATAATATAGCATCTTAGGTCTGCTTCCAGCTCCAGATCTATGATTCTTAGAAGTTTGCAATTCCTATTTCACTGTTTGCTCATATGTTTTGAGCCCATCTCTATTACAGAATGGGATTTCCTGTTATATATATTCTTGGAAAATTAATTTTACTGATGAAGAAGTTAAGTCTCAGAAAGGCTGAATGACTTTCCAAGGAGACACAGCTAATTAAAAGAGGAGAGATTTAAATTCAGGTCATAGGGATATTGTGGAAAAATCACTTTGGAAACTTAAAAGCAATTCAGTTCAGTTGAATCCAACAAATATTTATTAAATGCCTTCTACATACAATGTACTCTGCTCTGGACTAGAGGTGCAAAAACAAAAGTAAGTCTCTCTCCCTAAGGAACATATGCCCTACTGGGGAAATATAACATTTCTACATATAAGAAAATGCAAAGTACATTAAAAGTTATACAAAATTATTCAAGAAGGTGATATCATCCATAATTGGGGAGGTCAAAAAAGTCTCATTTAGGAGGCTTAACTGTGCTTTGAAGAAAGCTAAGGATTTTAAGGGGTCTAGGGAAGAAGGAAATGCATTCTAGACCTAAGAGACTACCTCTACAAAAGCAAAAAGGCAAGAAATGGAATATCCTGTATAAGGAAAAGTTTGACTGGAATGAGTAGTGTGTAAGGAGACTAACATGACATAAAATGGGAAAATTAAGTGGGAGCCAGATTATGGGAGGGTTTAAATGCCAGATTGTGAAGTTTGTATTTTACCCTAGAGGCAATCAGGGGCCAGGGGAGATTTTTTTTTTCCCCTGGTAGAGTGACACAGAGCGGTGTGTTAGGAATATTGGTTCGATACCTGTATAGAGGCTGAATTGGAGACAGACTGGGAGAAGGAAGACAAATTAAGAGGCTATGACAAAATTCCAGGCAAGAGATGATGAAGGCCTGAACTAGATTAGAGGATCTATGAGGAGAAAGTAGGGAATTTATATGACAGATGTTGCGGCAATAGAATGAGTAAAACTTGGCAACAGGTAGTATATGTAGATTGAGGGAGAGGGAAAGATTAGTCTAAGATTTCAAAACTCTTATTGAAAGGATGGTAGTGTTATCAATAGAAATAGGGAAGTTAGGAAGGTGGGTGGATTTGGGAGAAATCCATTGAGTTTATATCAATGGGACATCCAGGTAGACATGCACAGCATTTAGTTTGTGATGTAGGGCAGCTAGATGGTAGAGTAGATATAGCCCAGGACCTGAGTTTAAATCCTACCTCAGACTCTTAGCTGTGTGACCCTAAGATATGACTTAACTGTTTTGTACCTCGTCTGTAAAATGGGGATCATAATAACACCTACCTATCTCACATAGTAGTTGAAGGATTAAATGAGTTACCTTATGTAAATATTTTATAATAATAATGTAGAGCTGGAGGTCAGGAGAGAATTAGGGCTGATTATATAGGTTTTGGAGTCTTCTTGACAGAGATAATAACTGAAGACACATGAGCTGATAAGATTATAAGTACAGAGAAAAGAGAAAAGGAAAAGAGGAAGAGAACATGCATTTATATAACTTCTGCTGTGCACCAGGCACCTTGTTAAGTGCTTTTGCAAATATTATGTTATTTGGTCCTCACAACAAGAGACTATTATTATACATATTTTGCAGTTATGGAAACTGAGGTAACCAGAAATTAAGTAACTAGCTTAGGTTAATAATAACTGCTGGAGGCTGGATTTGAACTCAGGTCTAGCTGACTCCAGGCTTACTGCTCTATTCAGGTAGCCTTTGGAAATGTTCACCTTTATATAAAAGTATATTATCAGTGTGAGTTATTGCTATTATCTTTGTTATTATTTCTTATTCCAATCACTTTGGAAACTTAAAGGGTTTTTTTCCACTAAACTATCTAATTACTTCTGGCATGCAAAATAAGTGGATTGTCTAAGACCAGGCTTATGACTCTATATTGCACCAAAATTACCATTATGTTCAGATTTAAAACAGTCAGAATGGCCATTTAACATTGTGTGGATAAAACAACAAGTGGAGTAAATAAATTGTTCACCTTTCAACCAGTTGCTTTGGTGTTTCAGAAAAGTAACCAAAGAGGCCTGATTGACCTTGTAAAATACCAGGTTTGTTAATGAATCAGTTAGTTAACAAGTACAGGAATAAATATTTCCCCATCTACATCTGAATTTCATGAGGTAAAATAAAGTGGTCTCTCTTCCTTTTTCAGTGAGGCCTATTTTATCGTTTCAAAAGGCTCATGGGTCTTTTGGGAAATTTACACTTGGGGACCTAGGATTTGAACTTAGTAGGTCAGATCTATGGATAGGGGAAGAATTTAAGATCAAAGAAGATACAGAGAAAATTACAAAATATAAAACAGATCATTTTGATTATATAAAATTAAAAAGTTTTTGCACAAACAAAACCAATGCAACCAAAATTATGAGGAAAGCATAAAACTGGGGGAAAAAATTTTGCAACAAGAAATGACAAATATAAAGACTTCATTTCTCAAATATATGGAGAACTGAGTCAGATTTATAAAAATACAAGTCATTTCCCAATTGATAAATAAATGGTCAAAGGACATGAACAGGCAGTTTTCAGAAAAAGAAATCAAAGCTATCTATAGTCACATGAAAAAATGATTATAGAAATGCAAATTAAAACAACTCTGAGGAGCCACCTCACACTTATCAGATTGGCTAATATGACAAAAAAGTAAAATGATACATGTTGGAGGGAATGTGGGAAAACTGAGACACTAATGAACTATTGGAGCTATGAACTTGTTCAACTCTTCTGGAAAGCAATTGGGAACTATGCCCAAAGGGCTATAAAACTGTGTGTACCCTTTGATCCAGCAATACCACTTCTAGGTCTATATCCCAAAGACACAAAAAAGGGGAAAAGGACCTATTTGTACAAAAATATTTATAGCAGCTCTTTTTGTGATGGCTAAGAATGGGAAATCAAAGGGATGCCCAGCAATTGGAGAATGACTAAAAAGCTGTGGTATATGATTGTGATGGAATATTATTGTGCTATAAGACATGACAAGCAAGATGATTTAAGAAAAAACTTAGAGAGATTGATATGAACTAATGCAAAGAGAAGTGAACAGAACCAAGAGAACATTATACACAGGAACAGCAGTATTATATAATGAACTATGAATGATTTAGCTATTCTCAGCAACACAATGATCCAAGATAATCCCAAAGGACTAATGATAAAACATACTATTGGCTTTCAGAAAAAGAACTGATATTGTTTTAATATAGACTGAAGCATGCTATGTTTCACTTTCTTTCATTCTTTTTCTTTTATTCTAGTCTTTTTGAACAAAATTATTAATGTGGAAATGTTTTACATGATTGCATATGTATAAGCTATATCTGATTGCATATCATCTCAGGGAGTGGGGGATGAAGGAATAGAATTTGGAGCTCAAACCTTTAAAAAAACAAATGTTAAAAAAAGTTTTAACATGTAATTGGAGGAAAAATATTAAATTTGAACTTACTATTGAACTTCCTTTAAGAATACAACCATGTCCCAATTCATCCTCTAGAAATAAGTGGGATAGGATGAATCAAACAAGGACTAAACCTGTCCAGATATGTTGTATCTTGTAACTTTTTTGAATAATGAACCTGTTTGTATTTAAATACCTTCCCATTTCATTTTTGCCAGGAAAGAGGAAGGTCACAGTGTATTCATGGAGATGAAGAAGAACCTTTTACCATTAGGAAGATGGATGAAAATGGATGTTTCTACAAAGTTTGTGACTATGCAAGGCACAGAGTCACATTGAAAACTAAAGTGGAGACTAACAGTGGCCAGGCAAGCAAGGAATAGCATCTGAATCAAGTCATGATGGGACCTCCATGGTGATGACAGAACCAGGAATTAAGTAGAAATGGACAGGCCGAAGACTAAGTATATAAGGGGAGAACAGGAATAACTGTAGATCCTAGACCCAGACTTGGCCCTTCCATGAAATCTTTTATTCTGGAACCATCTAGGAATACACTGTAGCTACAGGAAGAGATTGAGCGTGCACCTCCCCTGATCAGAGCCATAAGTCTTGGAGAAACTCATTTCCCAAGCCATTCCAAATTAGAAGTGGAAAAGACATTATGTTCATTCAGGAATATGTGTGTTAATCCATCTTAAGCACATATATGAGACATGCAAGTAAAAAAAGGTTGCCTATATCTTTCTTGTCTCCTGTTTCAATATTACTTCTTGCCTTGGCCTGTTGGAATGCTGAGCACTAGGATAGCTAGGTCTGAATTAACTTTGGAAGTTTCTAAACTGGATAGGAGCAAGTTAGTCAAGATAAATAAATTACCATTGAAAGCCCCTATAACTTGAACCTGAATCCATGAGGAGGCCAAAGGTCAATGGTGGATCCTAACAAAGGTATAAGTAGAAAAAATTTCTACAGAAAACGGGGGTCAAGGAATTTAAGGTCTAATTGTATGCTGTAGGAGATGAAATTATATACTGTGATATTGAGAAGAAAACTTCCCCCACCTAAAGCACTGTACTATTGGATACAGTTATCTACTTTATTCCTCCTTTAGAAAACTCATGAGACAAATTGTGGGGGAAAATCCACCTCCCCCAAATTACAGAGTTCCAGACTGGCTAGGGCTGAATTGATTTAGGTACTGATGTTTATTCTAAAATTTGTGCTAAGGAAATTAGACCAGGAAATGTGGAGAGGAAATTCATGGCAATCAGGTGGAATTACTGGAGTGGAGAGTTGCTATAAAGAAACTGGGGACTTATATAGAACTGACGTTAAAACGTTCAGAGAGAGATTGAACTCAGTTTAAATCAACAAGTGTTTTTTAAGCAAGAATTATGAGAGAACTGCATTGGGTCCTAGAACGAGATACAAGATAAGCTGTTCTCATGTTCCTACAATTCAAGAGGAAGATACTCACAAATATAAATTACTATATTACAAAATAATCCATCCTAAGCACATACATAAGAAACATGCAAGTAAAAAGCTTTCCTCTAAAGGAGGAAAGGTGATTACTGACAAAGGGCAAGGAGGGGAAGGCTAAGGAAAGTAGTCAAAGTTAGGATTTGAAAAGATGATTAAACGTTTAAAAGTGGAAAGGGGTAAAGTATTTCTGATATTAGATACAGCAAGAACAAAGACAAGTCATGGACCTAAGAAAGTACCAGGTGTGTGTGGGTCATCGCAAGTTAATGTATTCTGGCTGAAGTGTTAAGAGTATGTGGGGAGAAATACTATGAGATAAAAGAGAAAGGTAGTTAAACTATGGAGGGCCATACCAGGTTAAAGAGTTTGAACTTTATTTGAAAGTAAATAGGGAGCCATTTAAGAGTTTTGAGGAGAGGAGTGATCAGATCAATTAAAAAAAAAGTAGGCAAATCTGGGAGTGGTGTGAGTAGTGAATTGGATAAGGCAGGTAGGATGACCATTCAGAAGGATATTGCCAAAGTCAGAGAAGTGACATTAGGGACTATACTGGCATGGTGGCTATAAATATAGCTACTCTGAGAAAATGGCTTCAAGAAATGCTGTGTAAATAGAACCAACAAATAACTAATTGAATATATGAAGTGAATGAGAGGCAGACTCATGGAAAATGCCAACGTTCTGAACGTGGAATACAGGTGCCAGTGAGAGTAATTGTGAAGTCAGAAACTGGAGGAGATTTTAGAGGAAAAGCAATAAACCTGCTTTTGAACATGTTGAATTGATGCTCCCAGTGGGACATTCAGGATCTTATGTCCTGAGCTGTTGGCAGGAGCAAGAGAGTCTTGTTCAGAGAAGAGTCCAGGAAAGTCAATGATTTGGATTTTAGGAAGCTTCAGGGAGATCCTCTTTTTTTTTCCCCAAGAAACTGAAAGGTGAACTTAGGAGTTTGAAATAAAGGAGTTTATTTCCTCAACACCCAGGAGAACTGAACTGGGTGAGGAGTGGGGCAGTTAAGGTGGTGCAGACTAATTGTGAATTAGTAAGTGGAACTGGAGATGACTTAAATTCTTGAACTTGTGTCAAATTTAAGTGAGTAACAAGACTGTGCTTGTAATTATTTATCTGTGCTCACTGTAGAGCAGACTTTTCCACTCCCGCTAGTAATGTCACTTTTGCACTGAAAAGAGCTAAAGTGTGGGTACTGTGGAGCAGAGGGCGTGGGGGAGATGGGGGCTTTACAAGAGATGTGTAGAGCTGGAGCTATGCTCCTAGGGACATGACCTGGAAGGGGGATGGCAGGAAGGTATATAAGAGGTGGGTCTTGGGAGCCTTCTGTTTGGGGGTTTTGCTTCACTGGATGTTGTTTCCTTATATAAGGTGTCCATTTTTGGAATAAGTTTACTTTTCCTTTCTGGTTTTCCCCCAGGAGTTATCTGTCTGAGATCTACCAGAAATCTAGGAATAATGAAGTCTAAGACAGCATTTTACTATTTCACACCATTTCTTTTTAACTACCTAAAAAGCAATATTTTGGTTTTTAGGAATGTAACTCAGTGATCTCCTTACACTAGCAGGTAGTATGGAGCCTGTTTAAAAAGAAAAAGACCTAAACACAAAGAAAGAGAAGATGCTAAAGCAAGAACTAAAAGGAAATTTTCAGTCTTCACCATAATCAAGAAAAATCCCATTATTTTTGTATCTATCTCAAGGCAAATGTTCAAAAACCCATTTTTCTTTCTTTTGTTTTAAAATCAATGAATATCTGCACCACAAAAATCCATGTGCTGCAAGCCTCCAAAATGCCAAGTTTCTGTCAAGATCAGATATTTACAGTGAAGTTATAAACTCCCTCAGAAAAAGGGTTTACAACGGGAATACTGATAGACCCATAACCCTCTATCTACACAAACCCAGTGTGGTCTATGTCAAGTGATAAATGGGAAAGGAGAATGAAGGGGAGCAAACATTTATCAAGCACCTACTATGTGCCAGGCACTATGTTAAGTATGTTACAGATAGTATCTCATTTGAGATGGCATTTAAAAGGGCTGACACAAGTTCATTCACCACCTGTTTTGAAACTTCAAATTTCTCCATCTCGCTGGCCTGAGTCGTGTAAACTATGGCAGAGGAAGAAAGGAGTTGATCATTTTTCCACCCAAGATTAAGGACCCAAAAAGAGCACTATGGGAGGAATAGTTCATTTCAGAGGGTAAGAACCAATGAGATTTTTCATTGTGACAAACCTAGGCTCTAAAAAGCATCTTGACACACCCACAAATGACATGTTGGAGGCTTAGAGTTTCAATGTCCAAAAGGTTATTTTTCTTAAATGATGAACAGTAGTTCTATTCTTAGTGAGCTTAGCCCCAAGTGAGATGGGTTTCTGGATCTATTTGTTTTTTGTTTCAGGGGTATTTTAGCAAGCCTGCTTTTGGGCTGTCTGGGCCATGTATAACGAGAGCACAAAACCAGATCCAGAGATCCATTTTGTATTAAGACTGTCCCTCCATTTAAACAATTCAGGAGTGGAAAATAAAAGGCAGTGCTGGATAGTGGAGAGACCACTGGGATTTGGAGTCAGAGAACCTGAATTTGACTCCCAGCTCTACCATTTAGTTATTTACTACCTGCATGAACTTTGCTAAGTCAATTAACTTCTTTGAGCCTGTATTTCTTCATCTGTAAAATGGGGGACTAGGTGATCTTTGAGATCATTTCTAGCTCTATGCTCTCCTATACAAGGGCACAACCCTTTGTCACAACCTCTACTTTTTTCTGTTTCCTACTTATCTAGTTCATGTATTTTTCTTCCTTTCTTTTTTCTTCCTTCACTTCTTTCTTTTATCCTTTCCTTCTTTTTCTT